>NC_133328.1:301937644-302238477 GCF_042186555.1 Aquarana catesbeiana | reverse complement strand
TGGTGCCCAGAACTGGACAGCATACTCCAGGTGCGGCCGGACCAGAGCCTTGTAGAGTGGGAGAATTATCGTTTTATCTCTTGCGTTGATCCCCCTTTTAATGCATGCCAATATTCTGTTTATTTTATTAGCAGCAGCTTGGCATTGCATGCCATTGCTGAGCCTATCATCTACTAGGACCCCCAGGTTCTTTTCCATCCTAGATTCCCCCAGAGGTTCTCCCCCCAGTGTATAGATTGCATTCATATTTTTGCCGCCCAAATGCATAATTTAACATTTTTCTACATTGAACCTCATTTGCCATGTAGTCGCCCACCCCATTAATTTGTTCAGGTCTTTTTGCAAGGTTTCCACATCCTGCGGAGAAGTTATTGCCCTGCTTAGCTTAGTATCGTCTGCAAATACAGAGATTGAACTGTTTATCCCATCCTCCAGGTCGTTTATAAACAAATTAAATAGGATTGGTCCAGCACAGAACCCTGGGGAACCCCACTACCCACCCCTGACCATTCTGAGTACTCCCCATTTATCACCACCATCTGAACTCGCCCTTGTAGCCAGTTTTCAATCCATGTACTCACTCTATGGTCCATGCCAACGGACCTTATTTTGTACAGTAAACGTTTATGGGGAACTGTGTCAAATGCTTTTGCAAAATCCAGATACACCACGTCTACGGGCCTTCCTTTATCTAGATGGCAACTCACCTCTTCAAAGAAGGTAATAGATTGGTTTGGCAAGAACAATTCTTCATGAATCCATGCTAATTACTGCTAACGATATCGTTCTTATTACTAAAATCTTGTATATAGTCCCTTATCATCCCCTCCAAGAGTTTACATACTATTGATGCTAGGCTAACTGGTCTGTAATTCCCAGGGATGTATTTTGGGCCCTTTTTAAATATTGGTGCTACATTGGCTTTTCTCCAATCAGCTGGTACCATTCCAGTCAATAGACTGTCTGTAAAAAGTAGGAACAACGGTCTGGCAATCACTTGACTGAGTTCCCCAAGTACCCTCGGGTGCAAGCCATCCGGTCCCGGTGATTTATTAATGTTAAGTTTCTCAAGTCTAATTTTAATTCTGTCCTCTGTTAACCATGGAGGTGCTTCCTGTGTTGTGTCATGAGGATAAACACTGCAGTTTTGGTTACTGAAGCCCCCCGATTCACTCGTGAAGACTGAGGATAAGAATAAATTCAATACCTTCGCCATCTCCCCATCCTTTGTAACCAGATGTCCTTCCTCATTCTTTATGGGGCCGATATGGTCTGTCCTCCCTTTTTTACTGTTTACATACATAAAGAATTTCTTGGGATTTTTTTAGCTCTCCTCCGCTATGTGTCTTTCATGTTCTATCTTAGCCATCCTAATTGCACCCTTACATTTCTTGTTGCATTCTTTATAAAGTCTGAATGCTGAGGATGATCCCTCAACCTTGTATTTTTTGAAGGCCTTCTCCTTTGCTTTTATATGCATTTTTACATTGGAGTTAAGCCATTCAGGATTTTTGTTCGCTCTTTTAAATTTATTACCCAATGGGATACATTGGCTAATGCCCTTATTTAATATGCTCTTAAAGCAAACCCATCTCTCCTCCGTATTCTTTGTTCCTAATATTTTATCCCAATTTATGCCTTTTAGCAAGGTTTGTAGTTTAGGGAAGTTGGCAAATTCAGTGTCTTTGTGTTCCCTTTATGTTTCCTATTTGTGTGATTTATACTGAAACTAATTGACCTGTGATCGCTGTTACCTAAATTGCCCCGTATTTCCACATCCGTGATCAGGTCAGTATTGTTGGTAATCAGTAGATCCAGTAATGTTTTATTTCTAGTTGGTGCGTCTACCATCTGACCCATAAAATTGTCCTGCAAGACATTAAGGAACTGGCGAGCCTTAAATGAATGCGCGGTTCCCTCCGCCCAGTCTATGTCTGGATAATTAAAATCCCCAATTATGATAACACTTCCCATCCTTGCTGCTAATCCAATTTGTGATAGGAGATCCGTCTCCACTTCCTCCCTCAGGTTAGGGGGCCTATAGCATACTCCCAGTATTATTTTCCCCTTAGCTTCATCCCTTTGGAGCTCTACCCATAAGGATTTCACCTCCTCTCTAGCTCCCTCAGTGATGTCATCTCTCACATTCGCTTGATATATAGGCATACCCCTCCCCCTTTTTTACCCTCTCTATCCTTGCGGTATAGGGTATACGCACAGTCCCGCCATTGGACCTGTGTTATGTCCATCATAGGGCGGGACTGGGCATGACTGTGAGTGGAGCCGAGAAGAGCCGAGTACACTCGGCTATGTGTATCTCGGCTCCACCCAGTCCCTGCGATCTCAGCGGCGTTCGCTCTGCTCTGCCGAGTCCCTGCGATCTCGGCAGCACCATATTTAAATCTGGACAAGGCTGCAATGGACACTGGGGGCAAGGCTGCACTGACAAGGCTGCAATGGACACTGGGGCAAGGCTGCACTGGGGCAAGGCTGCACTGACAAGCCTGCACTGACAAGGCTGCAATGGACACTGGGGCAAGGCTGCAATAACAAGGCTGCAATGACACTGACAAGGCTGCAGATGGACACTGATAAGGCTGCATTGATGGGCATTTAAATGTAAGTTTTTTTTCCTTAAACTTCCCTCCTAAAAGTTTTTTTCCTTTTAATAAATATGGTATATCTAAGCACCCATTCTTTGGGACATTTGCACAAGATTTTGTTTATTCATATTGACATCAATGATCTTTGTTGTAAGGGCTACTTCTGCCTTATTTAGGCATTATCTTTAACTGATTTGTGTCAGTGTGTCTCCAACATAGCAGTATCTATAACACAACAGTGCTTTAACTCTTTTGCTGTCAGGTCCGTACAAGGGACCTGCTTAACCACTTACCAACCGGCTCCTGTACATATACGTCGGCACTTTGAAGATGGATATCTCGGTAACGGCAGCAGCTGCTGCCACATCTGAGGTATCGATCTTTACAGGAGCCGGTTCTGTGTATGATAATGGTGGTCTCTGCGGCGGGTTCGCTGCGAGATCACCGTTATCGGCAGCGGGAGAGGTGCCACCCTCCTCCCGCCGCTCTCCCGCGCCCTCCGCCGCTTACTGGAGCCATCGGTAGCGGCGGAGGAGATCGGGACCTGTCACTGCTGAGGTAAGGAGACGAGTGAGGCTAAGATGGCCGCCACCCGTCTCCATACCATAGGAGGGCGGAAGCGACGTCATGACGTCAGCTCCGCCCATATGTCTTAAAGGCATATTTTTTTTTTTGTCATTTTTTCAAATGACTTTTTTTTTTTTTTTTTTTTTTTTGCATTTTAGTCCAAATATGCAATCTGAGGACTTTTTGACCCCAGATCTCATATTTAAGAGGACCTGTCATGCTTTTTTCTATTACAAGGGATGTTTACATTCCTTGTAATAGGAATAAAAGTGATCCAATTTTTTTTTTAAACAGTGCAAAAATAAATATAATAAAGTAAAATTAATAAGAAAATAAAAAAAATTTTTTTTAAAGTGCCCTGTCCCGACGAGCTCGCGCGCAGAAGCGAACGCATACGTGAGTAGCGCCCGCATATGAAAACGGTGATCAGACCACACATGTGAGGTATCGCCACGACCGGTAGAGTGAGAGCAATAATTCTAGCCCTAGACCTCCACTATAGCGCAAAACATGCAACCTGTAGAATTTTTTAAACGTCGCCTATGGAGATTTTTAAGGGTAAAAGTTTGACGCCATTCCACGAGCGGGCGCAATTTTGAAGCGTGACATGTTGGGTATGAATTTACTTGGCGTAACATTATATTTCACAATATAAAAAAAAATTGGGCTAACTTTACTGTTGTCTTATTTTTTTATTCAAAAAAGTGAATTTTTCCAAAAAAAGTGCACTTATAAGACCGCTGCACAAATACGGTGTAAAAAAAAGTATTCCATTTTATTCTCTAGGGTGTTAGAAAAAAAAACAATATATAATGTTTGGGGGTTCTAAGTAATTTTCTAGCAAAAAAACCTGTTTTAAACATGTAAACACCTAAAATCCAAAACGAGGCTGGTCCTTAACTGTTCAGCAGACTCTGCTGAACAAATCAGTAGCTCTGACTAGCGGCCGACAATCTGCTGATTAGAGCAATTGACCCAAGATATGACCCCCCCACCTGCTGCTGCAACTGCCTCTACCATTTCTCCCCTCTGCTTCCCCCCCTCCAAATAAACTGCCACGGCTAAATTGCCCCCCCTCTACCACTCAGATTTCCCCCTTCCCAGCAACACAGATCCCCATTGCACTGATCTTCTCCACTCCCCCCAGCACTGATTGTGCTGGAACGGATTCTTTGTGGTTTCTCTGCAGCCACCAGCCACAGAGGAGTGAATTCCACAAATCCACCCCCTCTGTCATTCCACCTCCCCCTGCAGTTATTCCCCCTCACATGATCCCAGGTGCCCCCTCCCTGTAGTGCTGCTGGTCAGCTTTCCCTTCTTCCCTTCCCACTGGCTGCAGCTGCTGCTGGGGCACACAGAAAAGCTGTCTGGATGGAGAGGAGTGTGTGTTTGTGTGGGAAGGGGGGGTTGGTAAATATGGGTTTACCAACCCCCTTCCTTTCCTTGAATGAAGCGCTCCTGTGCCCATTCATCACTGAAGTATAGTAAATAGCATTTACTATGCTTCAGTTTTGAGAATGAATTGTATTTATTCATGTACAGTGCAGCTGAGCCTGCAGAGAAGGAAAATGCACGGGACACCTGGGTGGGTAAACACGGCCCTCCACGGGCATACACTTTAGTGTGCCCCATGTGAAGGAGGCCTTAGTAGCAATTTAGCAGGACTTTTTTAAGTTATGTTATGCTTGTGTGGTGTGCACTTATAATGATTTTTGTGTATTTTTAGTGAAAATATCAGCATTTGCTCAGCTATTGGGGGGCCTAAAAATCAGTAGCACTTTTTTTATTATACAGGTCATCTGCTTTCAGAAAATGTATGGTTTGGAGGGTCTTTTACAAACTCTGAAAGCTGTAAGTGAAAAATTGTAAACCTTCAAATTTTTAGAGTAAATTGTCTTTATTTACAGTTTAGTGCACATTTAATTTTCACCATTTCATAAAATGGCGCAATTTATAGTTTACAAATATTTGTTATTTACTAACTCAATACAGTTTTAGATATTATATTTAGTAGGATGTTTTGCCATGTATATATCCACTAATAATGGTTTTAGTGTATTGTTAACGAAAATAGCGAATTGATAAACATTTGTGCAGAAATCACAGGGCCTAAAAAATCAGTAGCACTTTCTTTTTATTCTACTGTTCTATACTTTCAGAAAATGTATGTTTTTGTGGGTCTTTTACAAATTCTGAAAGCTGTGCGTGAAAAATAAAAAACTATGGAAAAATTGCAAAAATGGCCACTTGAGTTTAAAAGTAGAGCACAGGGCCTGACAGTGAAAGGGTTAAAGCTGCAGTATAGCCAAAAATGATTTTTGTACATTTACAGTAAAATAATAAGGGAAATTGAGGAGACGAGGGACGCAGTGCTGGATCAGCCCTCCTCCAAATCAAAAACAGCAGCAGTGTGGGACCTGAATGAAGGACTTAGGTGAGTGTGTCTGGCTTCACAAGTAAGGGAAAAGGTCCCAATAGGATGGGTTAGAGGTTGGTGGGAGGGAGGACTGGTAAAAAAATTATTTTCTGCCCGGAGGCTATAAAACTGATTTATGCACAGTAAAGATAAGTTGCTTTTAATAAACTGTGCGCCACCTCTGGCTGCTGTGGCATTTCTTAAAACTCTTAAAAATTATGTTACCCCAACATTTCATATTCCTGCTATGTGCCTGCTGTATTATGTTCTTGTATGAAAAAGTATCCTGTTCTTTTTGTATTGTTTCCTTGGTGTGAAATCCCTGGTGTTCCTGCCAGTCCAACTGGTTTTCTATTAAAAACTGACTACACTAGGCATGAGAGTACAGTGTGGTCAGTTTTCCGGCTGTGCCCTCCTTCCATTAACAGGCTTTTGCTGACATGCCCCCCCCCCCCGCACAGCCATTCTTCTCAGGGAAGATCAGTGTGCTGTTGATTCCTCCACTAGCCCTTTATGCAAATGAAGAAGGTATGTGATCACTTATAATAAAGGGGGAAAAAAGATATTTATAATGTTTTTTATATGTATAACCAAATGTTTTGTCTTTTGTTTTTATATAAAACTGAATGGGTTGTTTTACAAGATGATGCTTTAATTTTTTTTCAGCCAGCAGTTTCCTATCAGTGCCCAACATTTTGTGCTGAGACTTGTAGCTCACGGATGTAATAGATGTAGTACTGAATGGGTCTCTTGCTCAACACCTTCTACATTGAGCAGAAGCATTGCCTTCTTTTCACTGAATGTAAGTCATTGTGAGAATGAAAGAGGTGCAGATGAACATCACATTCTCCCCCTCCTTCAATCACAGAACACAAGGCATTTTCTGAATGGAGGAGTGGTTGAGTGAGCTACCAATTGTGATTAGTGTACTGCAGCTGGAACTAGAAGTCTTAGTGCCAGACATTTGGCACTCGCAAGAGACTTAGGGATGAATATAAGTAAAAGATTAAACAATTAAACATCTGTTGTGTTGCAGCACAACAGATGAGACTCACACTCATTAGAGGAAACTTGTTTTCACTGTGCATATGCACAAAACTATTTTCTTAACAGCCCTCCCACCCACCTCTAACCCATCCCATTAGGTCCTTTTCCCTTTACCTTGTTATCCAGGTGGGGAAGGAGAGGGGCGCTGATCCAGTGTTGACTGCATGTCCCCCCTAGTCCCCTCCATTGACATCTGTCTTTTTCTTGATCCTGAGAGGACACTGCGACCGTCCATTCAATGAGAAAAGTTCACTTACGTGGATGCCCAAAGATGGATTCAAACCAGCAAATAACACAAGAGGAGAAGGCTCGAGCTGAAGAGTTACATGACCACTGCTACAGGTAAGTAAAAGGGGCTTTTAAATAGGACTTTTTTCCATGTAGCAATTACTTACAGGCTGGTGGGTGGGAGGATTTTATCCCTGAGTTGGGTTTACAGAGGTCAGTCTTTATAACATAATACAAAAACTTCCCAGCACACTTACCGTCTAGCCAGCAAAAAAAAAATGTACCATGACAGTGTGTGTTGCATACCAATGTCTCCAATATGGTGCCTCTAAAATGGCCACTGCTAGCATATACTGCAGCCTGTGAATTATATGCTTATTTCCATTACCCACACCGTTAAAAAACCTACATATTTAATCATGTCCACCTTTAGCAGGGTATGCTCTGCTTTCTCATCACTAAGCATCTCTAACCAGATAAGTTAAATAAAAGTTTATTACATTATTTTGTGTTTAATATAATTTATACAACAGTTCTTTGAGTTCTTATAGAGTACTTATAAAAGTATATTTCAGACAAAATAGATAAATTAAGCACAATGTTTTAACATCTTTGGTCTCTAAAAGCAGAAATACAGAATCAACACATTCAAAGAATTGCAGTTTTGTCATGAACTATGATAAACACAATGTTGTGGGTGTTTTTGAAGCATATTTAATAAGCATAGGAGACAAGTAGGAAAGCTCTACATTTAAATGCCGCGTGGCTGTAGACAGTGGTTCACTAACACTAGTGTTAGGTTGATTTATCGTGTTTAGCACTGATGATGTTGGCTCAGATCAGATCAGTGACACCAGAATTCTAGGTAAGTATACATCATAAAAAAACTTGTTTTCTCATGGTACTTGCTTCTGGTTTACTTGTTATCACACAGTAGAGCAACACCTCTCATTGTCCAATGGTCAGGAACATACACAGTTTTCAGATACAGTGAGAAGATATAGGTGAGATCAGTCCTTCGTGGCTTCTTATAAACCGGGCAAGAGTAGAGATTGGTCAGCTGTTTCTTTGGATCAGCCGGTCCATTAGTGCTCACAGCATAGACGTGAACTACGGGAAGATTAGTAAACAGCACCTGAAAGTAAAACAGACATATCATCATTGTTAGTCCAGCCAAACTTTTTTTTTTTTTTTTATCTTTACTATCCAAAGCTGAACTTCGAGTATTTTAGCTTTTGGTAAACCACTGAAAACCCCGGTTGTATTTCTTTGCAGAGTTCTTTCAGCATAACACTGTTAACTTGCTTACAGGAAGGGAAGGAACATCATCCATTATCCTGCTACTTCTAAGTAACAACCATCGAGGGTGAAAAGGGGGCGTGTACAATGCATTTCAGAGGACCTGAGTATCATATGAAAAAGGAGGCAGGTCCCCTGAAACGCAAGATACATGCCCCCTTTTCACCCTCAATGGTTGCTACTTTGATCCAGTTAGCCTGCAGACGATGCCTGCCCTTTCTGGCGGTCCTGGAGCCCGTGCATGACAGCCGTTTGTGCTGGCCAGCTGTGCTGCTCTTTACCATCTTCACAGTTTTGCAGCCTTTCACCTTATCCACATGTAAGTGTGCTTTTATGCTTTTATTATATGATATATGCCTCATATTGATGTTTGTGCTGTGGCCATTTTTGTTTTCTACATGATTTTGGGGATTCCCAGACCTGATGAGCCCTGCTGCACCACAATCAGAGCTGTCATCCATCCTTCACCACTCACATCCTCTCCTGTGATATATCCCACATTGACTTTCACTAAGGCTTCATGTAGACGGGACGTTTTTACAACCTCTCCTGAGCGATTTAACTTGACAGATAGTAACCCACGTTTAAAACATCCGTTTGCTGCTGGTTGATGTATCCCACCCTGATCCATCCCACTGGAACCAAGACACCAAATTGAGTACTGGACTTGGAGCCTCTCTGTTGCATCTTGAAGTCCCTTCTGACTGTGGTTCCTTATTCCCGGATTTAAGGTTTGATGAACCTGAACTTAGAGTGCAATGAGACTCTTTTTTTCTTGTTATCACCCCACTGAATATGCAATGGTGCATGTAAATCACAAAAGTGGCTAAACAGAATCACAAATATTTTGGCAGGTAAGAGTTGACATGTATGTATTTCATATATGCCCCACATCTATTAGTAGATTTTGTTATCATCAGGATAAATGTACAATTCACTTTAGGCTTGTTTACAATTGCAAGCCTGCTTTGCATTTGTATTTCTTTATTCCTTTACAAAAAAGCAGATACTGTATAATATAGGAGTTAAAGTGGAACTGAAGGCAAGACTTTTTTTTTCATTTCGGAAAGAGTACGGGAGGGTTATACCACTATCGGTTTTTTTTTGTTTATTTATTTATTTATTTATTGCCATCTGTGTCTCATTGTGGAGAGTTCTCTTTACTTTCTGTTCCACAGTCAAAACAGGAAGTGAGAAGAAATTGTTTCAAAAATGAGGGAACCCTTGGTTATCACCAGAACGTTGGAAGGCTTCTGCTCTATTCCTGTTCTGGTGACAGGCCAAAAGTTGTGATTCTCCTTCACTTCTGCTCTTGGTGGTAAGGGTAAACAAGGTAATTAGAGAGAACAAATCTACCTAGCAGGGGAACAGACAGCAATAACAACATGACAGATGTTTAAAATAAATTGTGTGAGCATTCACTTTAATTATTCAATCTTGTCAAAAGCAACCCCCTGTTTACTTATTTAATCTGCACATGATTAGGCAGGTGAATATATACACAATTTATTATTGTGTGAAGAGTCTCTACCGTGCTCCCCATCCACAATATGCCCTGTATTGGCAATTTTTCCCCAAACTGTCAACCATACATGTCGCTGCTTTCCTTAAGTTTAAATTTACAAAATGGAAACAGTTAAAAAAGTTAGGTGAATAAATTAACACAATTTAGGTGAGCTAACTATCTGAGAACTCTTGGAATACAGTTAATTACAATATAATTGGCCTTATTTATCAAACACCTCTAAACTTAGGATGTCTTTGGCAAAGCAGGCATAGCCTGTCAAAAGACTAGGGGTCTGTGCTATTGTGCAGTAATGAGATCTTTGAAAGAAAAAAATCAATGATTTATTCAACTCCATCTTTGGATGAATCTGTTTCCAAAGACTTAAAATTAGAAGGTACGGCCTGCTTTACTAGGGAAAAAAGGGAAAAAGCAGTCAATGTGACATTTACCAAACTATCCAGTGCAGGTGAATCTTCCTTGTTAGTGTGGAGTAGATTTACTAAAACTGGTGCACTCAGAGTCTGATGCAGCTGTGCATGGTAACCAATCAGCTTCTAACCTTGTTCAGTTAAGTTTTGACATTAAAGCTGGATTCACACTGGTGCGACAAACACTCCGACATTGGGAGCTCACGTCACATGATGTGTAAAAATCAATGTTTCCCTACGAGAGCCATCTTAACTGGTCCTACACAAGTCTCCCTGCACTACTTTGCTCCGGCTTTGATCCCACTTCAGCCCATTGAATATCACTGTAAAACACAGTACACAGGTTTTTAAAGTATTTTATTAAGGCAGCTCTGGCGTCTCTTTTCCGATTTCTTCTCCCCTCTCCTGTTCTTCTCCCTCTTCTGGCGACGCCTTCTCCCTCTGCCGGTTCTCCTCCTTCTCCATTTCTTCTCCTCTCAGCGCTGTCTTCTCCCTCTTCTGCCGGGTCTCCTCTCCCTGCTGTCTTCTCGCTCTTTTGCCGGGTCTTCTCCCTCTGTTCTTCTGATGTTGACTCGACTCAATCTCCCGTTGTAATGCTGGGCCCGCGGTGTGTCTAATGACTTATATTGGCATGGGGGGCTACTGAGTGACATCATACGGAAGCCCCACCCACTTATGACATCACCACCCAGGACATGTTTGGGTGGTAACTTCATAAGGGGGCGTGGCCTCCGTTTGGCATCACCCGGTGGCCCCGCCCCATGCCAATATAAGTTATTGCACACAGCGAATGGTAAAAAAGCAGGAGTAGTATGGCGCTGCCCTTATGGAGATAAAACAGATTTTTTCTTTGTAGTGAACAATAACTCTATGTGTTACCTAGTATCCATAATTCCTAAAGTATTGCTTTTAAAGATGGTTATTATAAACCTGTATGTGCCAAAAAAATTGAGTATTTTTATATTCAAATCTGTGACTGGTGCTGGATTCTTGCTAAGTAAAATAGCAACATAAGGTGCTTCAATTAATCAACAAAAGTGCATTATGCAAAATCAATAAAGTGACCAGTGCTAAATCATACAAATTCATACAAAATTGTGCAAGATGTATAAGATAAATCCGCGCAATGAATTAGGTATTTTGTTATGGGTGTATCTCTACAGATACAATACCACCTAAATAAATAAATATATGTACTCACATTTCAAATGAAAAAACGAGCATAAGAAAAAGATATCGAATTCCCTTTGTTAGAGGTGCTGCAAGGCGTCCGTAGCCCGCCCCACGCGCGCCTCGCCGTCAGACCCCTGGGGCACCAGTAGGGGTCTGACGGCGAGGCGCGCGTGGGGCGGGCTACGGACGCCTTGCAGCACCTCTAACAAAGGGAATTCGATATCTTTTTCTTATGCTCGTTTTTTCATTTGAAATGTGAGTACATATATTTATTAAGCTTTAATAAAAGTTCTCTTATGGTTTTACGCGATGGGTATCCCTTCTTTCCTTTACATGTAAATATCATAACATGCAAGTAAAGTTTGGGGGACATCCTTGATTGCTACAAAGTGGCAGACACTGTGACCGCCTATACCCCTGCAGGGGAAAGAAAAATCCGGTGAGTGCAAGCATTGTCAGAGCATGCAGACAAGGCACTAATTAAAGAACCAGCACCTGGATAAGAAGTTTTCCTACAGATATTTGATCCTCAAAGATTGAACACCTCAAAACACTCCAAAAAGAACTTTTTTCTCACAAACGGAACTTTTCTTATCCAATTAATACTGGTTACAGCACATCAGTCACTATTTATGATGGATAATTTGCACAATTTTGTATGAATTTGTATGATTTAGCACTGGTCACTTTATTTATTTAGCACAATGCACTTCTGTTGATTAATTGAATCACCTTATGTTGCTATTTCACTTTTATTAGTAAGAATCCAGCACCAGTCACAGATTAATATAAACACACTCAATTTTTTGGCACACACAGGTTTATAAACAATCATCTTTAAAAGGAATACTTTAGGAATTATGGATACTAGGTAACACATAGAGTTACTGTTCACTGCAAAGAAAAAATCAGTTGTATCTCCATAAGGGCAGCGCCATACTACTCCTGCTTTTTTTTTCTTCTAATACATTCCACCTAGGTGGTATTGTATCTGTAGAGATACACCCATAACAAAATACCTAATTCATTGCGTGGATTTATCTTATACATCTTGCACAATTTTGTATGAATTTGTATGATTTAGCACTGGTCACTTTATTGATTTTGCATAATGCACTTTTGTTGATTAATTGAAGCACCTTATGTTGCTATTTTACTTTTATTAGCAAGAATCCAGCACCAGTCACAGATTTAAATATATATAAATACTCATTTTTTTTGGCACACACAGGTTTATAATAACCATCTTTAAAAGCAATACTTTAGGAATTATGGATACTAGGTAACACATAGAGTTATTGTTCACTACAAAGAAAAAATCTGTTTTATCTCCATAAGGGCAGCGCCATACTACTCCTGCTTTTTTACCATTTTCTAATACATTCCACCTAGGTGGTATTGTATCTGTAGAGGCAGCAGCCACACCTATAACAAAATACCTAATCCATTGCGCTGATTTTTCTCATACATCTATCATTGCACACAGTGGACCCAGCATTACACCGGGCGATCATGTCGAGTCAACATCAGAAGAACAGAGGGAGGAGACCCAGCAGAAGAGGGAGAAGACAGCGCAGAGAGAAGAACCGGAGAGGGAGGAGAACTGGCAGAGGGAGAAGACATCACCAGAAGAGAGAGAAGAGCAGGAGAGGGAGAAGTCGGAAGAAACGCCAGATCTGTCTTAAAAAAATACTTTAAAAACCTGTGTACTGTGTTTTGTTTTTGACACTTTTGTTTTAGGTGAATGGGTAGGGATACGATTTAACCTATACTCATTCACATAGGGTGGGGGGCCGGGATCTGGAGGCTCCCCTGTTAAAGGGGGCTTTCAGATTGTGATAAGCCCCCTGCCCGCAGACCCCGACAGCCACCGGCAAGGGTTGTCAGGAAGAGGCCCTTGTCCTAATCAACATGAGAAGAAGGCACCAAAGCACCCACCCCCCATGTTGAGGGCATGCGGTCTGGTATATTTCAGGAGGGGGGGCACCCGCTCGCTTGTCCCTACCCCATTTCCTGGTCTGCTGGGCTGCGTGCTCGCACAAGGGTCTGGTATGGCTTTTTGGGGGGGACTCCATGCCGTTTTTTTTCGGAGGTGGGGGTTCCCCTTAAAATCCATACCAGACCAGAAGGGCCTGGTATGGTCTTGGAGGGGGAACATATGCCGTTTTTTTTTTTTTTATTAGGCATGGAGTTCCCCCTAAAGATTCACACCAGACACTGGTATTGTCAGGGATCAAAGTCGGATCCCTGTTCATTGAAGTCGGACGGATGTCGGACTTCAAGTCGCAGGGCAAAGTCAGATCCACAGTCGTACAACTGTTGTGTCCTACCAGTGTGAACCTGGCCTAAGCCCATATTCACTTTGGGCCGATTTGGCATGCAATTTGACATGTTAAATTGCATGCCAAATTGGCAGCTAATGCTGGCAATGGCACCGTCCGATTCCCAAAAGTAGTTTCTACTTTTGGCGACTTTAGGGGCAATTTGAATAGACATCTGTGCAAGAATACGCACAGATGTCTGTCAAATCGCCCCCGAAGTCGGACTGCATTGCCAGTTTGAAATCATGCGAGTTCAGCTGAACTCGCACGATTTCAAATCAGCCCTCAATGTGAACCTAGGCTAAAGTCTGGAAGGTGATTGATTTCTATGCAGAAATGATCCTGATTTTACACTCTCCAGCTTTAGTAAATAAGCCCCTGTATGTTTAAAGTGGAGTTCCACCCAAAAATGGAACTTCCGCTTAAATACTGGTGACTGCATGCGCAGTGCGCGCCCATAGTTACAATGTTGGAGAAGAGGAGGAGAGGAGCGAGGCTTTGTGTGCCCGCATCACTGGACTGTGGGACAGATGAGTGTCTGTTTATTAAAAGTCAGCAGCTACACTTTTTGTAGCTGCTGACTTTTAAATGGATGGAACTCCGCATTAATATACAGTGAATAAGTTGCCAGTGACTGTTTGGTAAATGTCAAATTCATTTCTTTATAAATATGGCCCTTCGACTTCAAACAGCAAATCATGACCCAAGTAATGTATTCTTCAAAAAAAAAAAAAAAAATTATTATAGTCCAGCAATAAAGTTTTCTGTGTGACTTACATGCGGTGTCTCTGGGATCCAATTTGAGCCATGGATTTGTATGGCTCAAATTGCACCGCATCCGCACCAAACTTGTGCAGGACCCTTTTTTTGCCTGCACCAGAATCAGATCACATAGGTGTTCACACCCATGTGATCTGATTATGCAAAGCTCACTGAATTTTTGAGACCTAATTTGGGGGGTCATTAACTCAACATGAACAGTGTGAACCAAGGCTGACAGTAAAAACCAAATGAGTGCAGAAGTTATGTTCTATACCAATATTCTATGGTGTCCTTTACAGAACAAATTGAATCTCACTTTCACAGCCCAAGATTGCTAATACTCTAATCTGCATGCAGTCACAAAAGAATGCACTTAAATTGACCAGGCTATGGGCATTTTAGCATTTCTATATTCTTAACAAACAGAAAATGAGCTTTAAAACAAGTCTTAGGAGTTGTATTCACTGTGGAGCAATTCATCATCAAAGTTTACAGCAGAGACACCAAAGTCCAGGTCTAGCCAGTTTCCTGATATCTCTACTAACCCTACACTCTTTCATAACAAACTAATGCAAGTAGGGATCATGTACTCTAGGGTAGTGGTTCTCAACCCTGTCCTCAAGTACCCCCAACAGGCCATGTTTGCAGGTTTTCCGTTATCTTGCACAGGTGCTTTAAATCAGAGTCAATGGCTTGGTATTTCGGACGGCTATTTTATCTAAGACCCCTTACACACTGGGGCCCCTGTTTAAGCTGCGCTTTTGCGCCGCTTTTTGACCGCTAGCAGGGTGCTTTTAACCCCCAAGAAAGGGGTTAAAAACTCACGTTTTGTGGCGCTTTCAAAGCGCTTTGAATGCGTTGCCCATTCTTTAAAATGGGTAGGGGCATTTTGAGACCCCAAAGATGCTGCTTGCAGCACTTTCTTTCCTGTCCCGCAAGCACACCACCCCAGTGTGAAAAGACATGCTGGAATGAACGATTGGCATGCTGGAATAGCTCTAGAAATAGCCTCTACTAAGCGTTTTCAGGCGTTTAGCAGAGGCTATTACTAGAGCTAAATCGCCTGAAAACTGCCCCAGTGTAAAAGGGGTCTTAGAGAAATTCTGAAAACATGGCATGTTGGGGGTACTTGAGAAGAGGGTGGAGAACCACTGTTCTAGGAGAGGGAGCAGAGAGAGACAGGCAAGCTGCTAACAACTGAACTAGAACTGGAATTCAGTGCTTCTGCTGTGAAGGATGAATTGCTACAGGGCACCTGCAGCTATAGATGTTAGTGAGGACTGTTATTTAAAACATATTTACGGCTTGAAAGGAATATATAAATACTTTAGTGTCACTTGCCTGACAACAGGTTCATTTTAAAGAGGGCATTATATCAATTATTGAAAGTTGATATGTTGGTCTCCTCATTCTCCTACTACTAAAAATGACAGACCTTGACCAAAATTCTTCTCTCTTTCCCTAGTCTAACTGACACATTTAAAGTACTGATAAGCTTTGTATACATTTATGTACACTAATAACATAATTTTACTCTATGAAAAATTTTTACATGCATTTTCTTATAGGATCAAAAACAAGCTAGGCAAATTAGGGCCTTGACTGTTTTAGAAATAGTTTATACTGCATTTTTGGGTCCTACTCCTTATTGACAGCATAACACAAAAGGTTATGTTTGTAGAATTCTGTGGCTGCCCATTGCTCCTCTTTTATTTATATATCTCTAGATATCTCTCACTACATACTTAATCTTTTATTTATGAAATATTCAGTATTTGCCTATTTTGCAAACACCAAACATCACTAAAGATAACAGACAAATCCTTTCCAGAGCAGAATAATGGCTTAGATAATTGTTATTTTTGGTAACTGTTTTTGTTTTTTTTTCCTGCCAAATGTGTCACTCCTACACTAGAAGATTATTGTGACAAAACTTTTAAAATTAGCTTATATACTATTAGAATTACATAGTTTGCTCCTGTTTTACATAAATCAAATCATGAACGACTCCTTACAAGCACATTATATAAAGAAAACAAGAAGAATATCAAGTACTGTGTTTGCAGAATTCGGTGTATTTTGTCTTTGATCACATCAGCATCTACTGAAAACAAGGAGCTGCATGTCAGTTGTGCAATTTTCAGAACCTATAGGTGTCACAGCTCTGGGCCTGTAGAAGCAGAAATTGTCACTAAATGAAGTCTCAACCCAGTTCCTGTCTAAGCTTGTTATATCAAACAGAATGTGACAGTTACAAATGAATAAGAAACTGAAAATGACAGAGTTTAGTCATTGAGACTGGTAGTCCATAATCCTTTGAAAAAAAAAAGAGAGAGAAAAAAGGGAAAAAAAGGTCCTTTTTTCTTTGCCAGGTTTAGTGATAAGAGCTACATTTTCCAAATTGTACAGAATGCATTGTGTAAGGGATCCAGCATGGTATTTTATTGACAGCACTGTCAACTGAATCACAGTCCTCACACGAATCTTATTTTATGGTTTAGACCAGAAAAATATGACGAGAGGCACTCAATATTGTGTACTGGAATAACCTTTAAAGTGTATCTAAACCCAAGAACAAAAATCAAATATATTGAAGCTTAACAATCCTTTAGATGTGGCGGCTGAATCCATTTTCTTTTTTCAGAGGTTCTTTTTCCTTCACTTTCATCTGGTGTCCTGTCAGTAACACACTTCCTCTCCTAGGTTGACAACACTCGCTCACTTACTGTACAGTATCTATGGAGGAGTTAGGACTACAGAACAACCCCTCTCTTGATCTCCATAACATAGGGGGAATTGTTCTTTAGTCCACCAAAGAGAATTGTGCTGGGCTGATTGCTGATTTCAGTGCTAAGTGAGCACAAAAAAGTTACAAGTTCATTGTTTTTTTTTTTTTTTCTCAGACACAATGACATTTTAATTGGTACAACAGACCAAAAGGGAGCAAACAAAAGAAGTTCATTGTTAGGGTTTACAAACACTAAGTATAGGTGCTAGGCTTTAAAATAGCATATAATCAGAACCTTTTAAAATACTGCCTGCAACATGATGTTTTTAGTGGTCAAACACAAGACTTTCTACCAATGGCATCTTATTGCCTTTTTTAGGCGCTTCCCTCATTTGTATACTTTAAAGACAAAAATTCCCTTAAGACCTTCGCATTGTGGTAACGAGTGTTAAAAACACACATTTTAACAGGCATTACCGCAATGCACATAGACAAACTCATACTGCAGTGCAGTGTGATACATTGCGGTGTCATTCATTTTGAGTTACAAATTACAAGCGAATTTGAATGGCACCTCAATGCCCTGAGTCAACTCACATCCAAAACATCATGTTGCAGTGCATTACAACACATAACACACCACCATGCATTGTGGTTCGAGGTGTTGGTAAAATTTGTGTAGGTCTTTTTAGAGCTGTTGGCATCCTATTGAAATGAATACAAAACACATAACTCACAGGCATTACCACACCATATTGGACCAAATGGTCTGAATGGGTTTTTATTCTTATTAGTTATAATAGTTAATATTGATAACTAAATGCAGACATGTTTTCTATCTGACCATGTATTAGTGCTCATACAAACAAATGTTATAGGGTTTTCCTCTTTGCATATAATTTCCACACACTGGTTACACAGGTTTTTTTCACGGTGACAGCTGATCTCTAAGTGGAACCCTTATGACCATACAGATGGACACTGCTAATAAACCTAAAGTAGACCTGTCATTGGAGAAATATGCAGGCTGCCATTGCTGATCTATTTCTGGAATTGCTAATCTTTTGGCTCAAATTCTGACCCTCTCGCTTCAATAAGTTCATTGATCTTAAATAAGCATGCAGACTAGGAAGTTCAGAGAAAGTCAGAACTCTTTATCTGTATACTTTTAGGGCATCCGTAGTTCAAAGTATCAAAGCATCAGGTTAGTATGACAGCCAGGCCACTAACTTTTGCATAAGGGGAGGTCAGCAATGGCTCTACCTCCTTTTTTGCCTCTTTTGTGTCCAAGGTGAATCTAACAACAATAATGTATTAATCAGCAGTGATACGTAGAATTATACTGTAAAGATAACTATACTAGGACATTAGGGGGTTGATTTTCTAAAACTGGAGAATGCAAAATCTGGTGCAGTTGTATACAGAAACCAATCAACTTCCAGCATTTTTGACAAAGTATTGGCATTGAACAAGCTGACGTTAGGAGCTGACTGGCTACCGTACACAGCTGCACCAGATTTTACACTCTCCAGTTTTAGTAAATCGACACCCAGGTGTCTGTGCAAACCATTTGTATGTGCCCTTATTTCTATGCTTCAGCCCTGGTTCACATTGGAGTGATTTTGGCATGCGATTTGACATGTCAATTCGCATGCCAAATACTACTTTTGGCGACTTAGGGGTGCAATTTGTATAGACATCTGTGCAGCAACCCACTCATATGTCTCTGAAATCACCCCCAAAGTCGGGACTGACATGTGGGAATGAAATTGTGCAAGTTCAGCCGAACTTGCACGATTTAATTCCCGCTGTCAGTGTGAACCTGGGCTTAATGCTAGAATAATGTATGAAAAAAAGGGGGAAAGCCGGTTTCAAGGAGCCCCTTTTCCTCATGGGATTGAGGCGGTGGCAGTTTCTAGCTCCCAGAGGTAGCAGAAATAATAGGTAGGTTCTGATAGGCCAGCAAAGTCAGCTGATCCAAGAACATTCTGGAATCTAAGGTGGGTCATTCAGGATTGGTCAGAAAAGGCCACATGACCCCCTGGAAGATTCTAGAATTCTTGGGGACCCCTATAAAAAGGGCTTCCGGACACAGGCTTTTGCCAGTCACCAGAGGGGATTAACAGGACAGCTCCCCCCCCCCCCCCCTCGTGACTTATTATGAGGAGAGACCCCTTACTCTTTTATAGAAAGAGAAGGGGGGGAGAAAGAACGCTTGTTAAAAGTAATGAATTATTAGGCCTGAGCCATAGTGGCTGGGTCGTGTTGAAATATTCGGTACTTTGGGAGATTATTAAAAGTATTTATTACTTATGTTTATTTATAAATTGTAAAAAAACATTAATAAAACTGAGGTCGTTATTCATCCATTTCAGTGGTGTGGTTTCAAATTAATTTAAATTAATAGACTAATTATGTGGGGCTCTTGTGAGCCAAAGATGGACTGATGCCTCTGTGAGGTGAAACAAATATAGGTAAGCTGCAAACACTAACCACGTTTCATTGCGTGCATAAACCAAAAAATTTAAATAAACGTGCCTGCGCTGAAAAAAACAGATATATCCCAATAGTTGGGAGGTGCATATATAGTGTAAAACTATACTACAAAATTTCAATACAAAAAAAAAAAAAAATGCTAGTAATATATAATTTATAGAATGAATACAATCCTTATATAAAAGTATCCCATAAAGTGCAACATGCAAAAAAACAATATATATATGTGGTTATAAATATAAGATCAAAGTGCAAAATCAAGTGTCCACATTTATAAAGTTCAATTTATTGATATCAACACATAAAGTGCAAGTAAGTGGTGTCCACATAAAACAGTGTTCCTCATGCTCCTCCTTAATGTTGTTCACAATCCAGCATGCTTCAGTGCTCTCCGGTGACCTCCCACTTGTGCTTGCGCTCACCTCTGAGCGTGTGACACGGTAATTAAACGGTGTCTAAACACGCATTGGAGCCACCCCTTGGGCTCATACAGGGTATGCTGGTATAAACTCCACCACTCTCAGATGTCATCAGATAGTCTCACATACAAGAAAGAAAAAGCTCCATAGTGTGATACAGTAGGGATTTATTTAAAATATATTAAAACTTCCCTCCAGAAGGGTACTCACAATATGTAGGTGCGTGAGTGCACCAATCTTTCCAGAGAGTGTTTGTATAAAACAAGCGTTTGTATGGCGTGCAGTGTGTCGTTCCTCATCTACCTCTGTTGCTGACAGCTCCGTCAGGAGGGGTAGGGGAGGGGTAGGACGGAGCTGTCAGCAACAGAGGTAAATGAGGAACGACACACTGCACGCCATACAAACGCTTGTTTTATACAAACACTCTCTGGAAAGATTGGTGCACTCACGCACCTACATATTGTAAGTACCCTTCTGGAGGGAAGTTTTAATATGTTTTAAATAAATCCCTACTGTATCACACTATGGAGCTTTTTCTTTCTTGTATGTGAGACTATCTGATGACATCTGAGAGTGGTGGAGTTTATACCAGCATACCCTGTATGAGCCCAAGGGGT
The DNA here is from genome assembly GCF_042186555.1 of Aquarana catesbeiana. NCBI lineage: Eukaryota > Metazoa > Chordata > Amphibia > Anura > Ranidae > Aquarana > Aquarana catesbeiana. Next base: position 302,217,866 of record NC_133328.1, on the reverse strand, counting down.
GGCTCCAATGCGTGTTTAGACACCGTTTAATTACCGTGTCACAAGCTCAGAGGTGAGCGCAAGCACAAGTGGGAGGTCACCGGAGAGCACTGAAGCATGCTGGATTGCGAACACCATTAAGGAGGAGCATGAGGAACACTGTTTTATGTGGACACCACTTACTTGCACTTAATGTGTTGATATCAATGAATTGAACTTTTTAAATGTGGACACTTGATTTTGCACTTTGATCTTATATTTATAACCACATATATATATTGTTTTTTTGCATGTTGCACTTTATGGGATACTTTTATATAAGGATTGTATTCATTCTATAAATTATATATTACTAGCATTTTTTTTTTTTTTTTTTTTATATTGAAATTTTGCAGTATAGTTTTACACTATATATGCACCTCCCAACTATTGGGATATATCTGTTTTTTCAGCGCAGGCACGTTTATTTATTTTTTTATTTAAATTAATATATGGTAATTAAAGTTTTAATATTATGCCCCGTACACACGGTCGGATTTTCCGATGGAAATTGTGTGATAGGACCTTGTTGTCGGAAATTCCGACTGTGTGTGGACTCAAACACACATTTTCCATCGGAATTTCCGACACACAAAGTTTGAGAGCAGGCTATAAAATTTTCCCACAACAAAATCCGTTGTCGGAAATTCCGATCGTGTGTACACAAATCCGACACACAAAGTGCCACGCATGCTCAGAATAAATTAAGAGACGAAAGCTATTGGCTATTGCCCCAATATAGTCCTGATGTATGTGTTTTACGTCATCGCATTCAGAACGATCGGATTTTCCGACAACTTTGTGTGACCGTGTGTATGCAAGACAAGTTTGAGCCAACATCCGTCGGAAAAAATCCATGGATTTTGTTGTCGGAATGTCCGATCAATGTCCGACCGTGTGTACAGGGCATTAGATATTATTATAAAGTTATTGTTGCCTACCACCTACTATCCTATAGATTGTAAAACATTCATGATTATTTAATAAAAATATGTAATAACTGCAAAAAGTGCAGACATCCACAGTAACCAGATTTCAGGTTGCCTCAGTCTAATGCCCCGTACAGACGATCAGACATTCCTACAACAAAATCCATGGATTTTTTCCGACGGATGTTGGGTCAAACTTGTCTTGCATACACACGGTCCCATAAATCTTGTCGGAAATTCCGAACGTCAAGAACGCGGTGACGTACAACACGTACAACGAGCCGAGAAAAATTAAGTTCAATAGCCATTGCGGCTCTTCTGCTTGATTCCGAGCACGCGTGGAACTTTGTGCGTTGGAATTGTGTACACACGACTGGAATTTACAACAACGGATTTTGTTGTAGGAAAATTAGAGAACCAGCTCTCAAATTTTGTGTGACGGAAGTTCCAATGGAAACAGTCCGATGGAGCCTACACACGGTCGGAATTTCCGACAACAAGCTCCCATCGACCATTTTCCATCAGAAAACCCGACTGTGTGTACGGGGCATAAGAGATACTATTCATTTTTGGTGAGATCCAGCACTTTAAACAAAGTTGTTAAAAGTTGCATAGCCTCATCACATACACTCAGCTGTTTGCTATGACTTTTAGTATGCAGAAAACTCTCTTCAATAATTTTCTTTGATCCTGGGTGTACTTTGTTACTAGCTCTCTGATATTGTGGCTTTGCTGTGCCCTGGTTTACATTTTACTAGATTTAAAGTAGGAACATTATGATTCTAAACCTGTACATTTACACAGCATGATCTCAAAGTAGTGGTTCTATTTTCAGCTGCAGAGCCAAGGGCTATCTCAAAGTTTATGTATTACTGCTACAGAATAATAGCAGGAATACAGTATATGTAACATCCAACATATGTATTTATAATGTCGTTTAGTATTGGCCTGGGGTAGGCTTAGGTTCATGCATTCTATTATCAAGATAGGTAGGTAACTAAACATTCTTCACTGTAAAGTTGCAGAATTATTAAACTTTTACTAACTTACTGTATTTATGTCTGTCAATACTATAGGTAAGGACAAATTAGGATAGGAGGTGGGCTCATTTTTAAGACGTATAAAACAAGCTATTTTATATATCATTTTAGAAATATATAAAATGGTATACAACCCATATTTGCTCCCACTGTGCCCCTTCCCCTGACTTCTTCATCAAGCTCAATGACACAGCTATCAGTCACCCCCATGCCAGGGTTCTGGGTGTAATCCTGGAATCTGACCTCTTATTTCAGCCCCACATCCAAATCTTGCCACCTTAACCTCTGAAACATCTTCAAAATATGCCCCTTCTTAACTAACAACACCACAAAGCTACTAATTAATTCCCTGGTTATCTCTCGCCTCAACTATTGCAACTCCCTCCTCACTGGCCTACTATTAAATAGGCTATCATCTTTCAGTCCATCATCAGTGTTGCTTCCAGACTCATCCACCTTACCAACCGTTCAGTGTCTGCCACCCCTCTTTGCCAATCCCTCTACTTGCTTCCACACTCCAAATTCCAATAAATAAAATTAAATTTGAAATACTAACAACATACAAAAAATCCACAACTCTGCCCTGAAGTACATCACCATCTTTTGTCTCAGAATATAAACCAAACAGTCTTCTTTGCTCCTTCCAAGTCATCCTGCTCACTAGCTCCCTGGTCACCTCCTCCCATGCTTGCCTTCAGGATTTTTTCCAGAATCTCCTTACCCTAATATGTCTGGCTACTTCCTACTCTGTCCACCTTTAGGTGATCCCTAAAAAAATCATTTCTTCAGGGAGGCCTACCCCAACTTCACCTAATAACCTGTGCTTTTACTTCCCCTGTTAGCTCATCCCTCAAAGCTTTTACCTTTTGTATTACTTGACCCCCCCTTTTAGATTGTAAACTTTCACAAGCAAGGCCCTCTGATCAATGTGTACCGATAAATCCATATTACATACAGTACTAAGACTTTTTCCTTGTTGATCATCAAAATCTTAGCCATACAAAATGAAGTGCTGAACACAGAAATATAATTTGACACCAATTTGAAATTGTTGTAGAGATATTACACTATATTAAAATAGATGGTAACTATTATTCTGCAGGTTTTTTCAATACAAAAAACTCCAGTGTGCTTGGGCACAATACCAAACATAGTTCTCTGCAATAAGATTGCAGTTTAAATATCAATTCATGAACAGCTGTTACAACCACATCTAACTTTAACACACGCCCGCCAAATGTAGTGAATCATAAGCAGGCTTAAGCTCTACAGTATGACATTTTGCTAATGCTCTGTTAACTGATTTTCAGGTATTAGATATGTTCTGAATTTTGCAGGTGACAAACGTAGCTTTGAAGTCTTGTGTCCAAGTTAAAATGTATAAAACATTCAAATTATTTTTGGCTAATCAAATGCAAAATGAAAAACAAAAGACAAATGACTTAAAAGAACTGTTGCTTAAATTATATACAAATGATGAACACGTAAATACTATATTGCCACCATCTGCATATTCTACCTGCAGAACATTTATACCCCACAAAAAATTCACATCCATTAAAATAGCCCCTGTATTCTGAACTGGCATAGACAAATTAGACTGGAGCCTGACTGGACAATATATCACACAACACCAGCAAACTTGAAAACTCAGCTAGTATACCTCCTCCTCCACACACATCAACTTCAATGTCATGTCAAACAGAGCTGTTGTAACTGTGGAAGAGAACCCTGGCAGCAAAGGGCCATAAAAAGCTTTAAAGGAAACCCATGAGAAGTTAAGTAGGGCGTAGATGGAGCGATTTTGTTTCCTGTAATCATAGGTTGCAGAAAAGAAAATTGTCCGATTCCCCCCATTAACACAGTGTTAATTGGGGAAGCCCTCCCACAGAGACATTGTTTTCTCCTGGCGGTGGGTGGCGGAAGCTCTCCTTGCCGGGAGAACTCATTGATTACTGCTAGAGGCTAAAATAGTTGCTATCAATAATTTCATGTTAAACTCTGACAGACTGGTTGTACCCAAGTTGATCGATTAATCAACTTGGGTACATTCAGCCTGCCCATACATGGTTAAAATCTTTGTCGGTCCCTGCTGAACCGGCTGAAATTCGAACAGTCTGTGGCCGGCTTTAGAGGCTGCCAATGTGGTAAATGTTAATTGTGTGTCTCTAATTTTGATCCTCTGACTTTAATGCATTTTGATTCACTGACCTATAACAGTTATGTGGCAAGTAATTGGGAAAGGCAACTAGCATTTTCAAAATGTCAATGACTGAGGCCAACAAGGCTAAAAGGATTTTTGCAACATGTAATGACTGGTAATACTGTCAGATCCCCTACTATTAGGAACTATTAGGCTTTCCATACATATGAAGATTGTGTCAGGCTTTATCTTCTCAGCAGCAAGTAACCCAATCTGTAACAGATTTGGCCATTTGTACAGGGAAAATTGTTCTTAGCCACACATGCAACTCTAGAGAGGATTAAAGCGGAGTTCCACCCAAGAATGGAACTTCTGCTTAAAGTGTTGGTGACCCCCTGACATGCTACATTTGGCATGTCATTTTTTTTGGGTCATTTCCTGTTTTTAGAGACACCCAGCTCCCACTTCCTCCCTTGGCGCAGTGGTGCCGAAAGGAAGATCACCTCTGCCTCCCCCTTCCTTCAATCTTCTGGGACACATCACAGGTCCCAGAAGATTGCCCAGCCATTCACAGCATGCAGCGAGGCTCACACATGAGCAGTGTGCGCCCAGCTGTGAAGGCACAGCCGGGCACCCACAGTTAGAATGTCGGCACCGTGGAGAGGAGGGGGAGAGGAGCGGGGCTTTGTACGCCCACATTGCTGGACCATGGGACAGGTAAGTGTCTGATTATTTCAAGTCAGCAGCTACACTTTTTGTAGCTGCTGACTTTTAAATGGGTGGAACTCCGCTTTAAGTGCCTGAATCTTTTATCCTGGTAAAGAATTTTGATGACAGCCTAATTGTAAGCAAGAAAGATATAAAATGAGTCTCTAATGTAGATATGGACACTGCTGCAGCATGAATATTGCTTTCAAACTACCCTTCTTTTACAGAATTAACTCTGCTATGATACAAAGTCCTACTATTGTCTGCTTTAGTTTGATGGATGACCCTGCATGAGTAAACCAACAAGAAATATTTTAACTTTTCTTCTCAAAACAATATTAAAGGAATGTTAGTTTAATTGGAGGTTGTGATTTACAAATATATTTAACCAGTTGTGGACATTGAGCTTCCAACACATGCCAAAAAAATTTAATTGAAGTAGGACATGAACATTGGGTGTACTACACAATTCCAATAAAACCTCATTAAAGTACGCAGGGTGTGGACAAACTACTCAAGCCCTGTGCTTCTACCCCCATGCCACTACCCTCCATTGCATCTGCCAAAAATTCCCAGCTGTCAAAACGACAGCCAGGAGTTGCTGTGTAAATACAGTAGCTATTACAGCTGGTGCTATCAAAGTTTATAAATGCTGTTCAGACATGAGATAGAGAGATACAAAATAAAATTGTTACATTTATATTTACTGTTTCATTTGTCTGAGGGTAAGGGAAAAGCTTCAATCTGCACTGAACATCAGTTAAAGCAACCTGACAAATAGTGAAGTAAAAAGTTTTTTTTGTTTTATATTACATTTGTTCCAATTTACCCCACCCCTAACACTTTTCCCCAGCTAAAATTTTTCAGATTATTCTTTGTTGATTTTTATTTTCTAACCATTATTATTTAACTTTTTTTATTTCTTTGTTTCAGTTATTCATTTTTTGTGCTGCATTAGTAAATAATGTTACAATTCTTTTTTTTTTTTTTTTTTTTACCAGAATAATGATTTTAGTATCATTTTGAATTAGACAAGTTACAGAATAAACTCTAAAGCTTTGTATCTACAGTAAGTAGTTTTAGAACTAACACTGATCAAAGTAGAAAAAAAGTGTTTTTTTGGGGTTTTTTAGCTTTGTTTTGTACATTTTTTTTATCTATGGATTGTATTAAAAAAAAAAGCTTTGTTTGTCTTAAAAATCTATTATGTATTAGCAGAAATATAAAGATTGTTCTGGTCCACAGAGGGTTTTTACAGGTGTAAGAACTGAAGTGATAAATCATCTAGGTGATCGTGTATTAACATCAGTTATTCCATGCCAACATTTGTTTTTATAATGTGCCTCCCTGAAAAGTTTATGGTTTTATGTAAATTCACATACCACACAAGCATATCCACCTGGATGTATGTGTTATTTTAAAAAAAAGTACACTGCTGTCACCACATGATAAAGTTTTTACTATCCCAGGAATGAAATCTGTGGCACTGCCAAAAGTCTTCATTCCAGAGACAACTCAAAGCCTTAAAGATTGGCCTCAGGAAATGTTCCATGCTGCATGAAAAAGTTCCTTTTGCTCTATTTGTAGTCTTCATTACTTTTTTTTACAAATCATATTCTCATATTACCTCCCTCACCCTTCTGCTTCTCCTAATCGCTGGAGATATTTCCCCAAACCCTGGGCCTCCCTTATTTAACTGTGCCCAACACACCCATCACCATCACCATCACCCTACACCCTCTGGCAGTAGTTGCAATCTACACAATTTAGTCTCCATTCCTCTTCTTCCCAACACCAGCCTCCCTCTCTCCTGTGCCCTCTGGAACGCCCGCTCTATCTGCAACAAACTCACTGCTGTTCATGACCGCTTTGTCACTAATTCCTTTAATCTACTTGCTCTCTCCGAAACCTGGCTCCACGAACATGACATCCCTTCTCCTGCTTCCCTCTCCCAGGGTGGCCTTCACTGGACTCACTCCCCTAGGCCTAATGGATGCAAGGGAGGTGGAGTGGGATTCCTCCTATCCCCCCAGAGCACCTTCCAGGTTATTCACTCTCCTCCCTCTTTTTCCCTCTCATCATTCGAAGCCCACTGTATACGTCTATTCTCTCCTACTTCCCTAAGAATTGCTGTGATCTACCGGCCCCCTGGACCATTATCGACTTTCCTTGATGAGTTTTCTGCCTGGCTACCCTACTTTCTATCTTCGGATATTCCCACAATCCTTCTCGGTGATTTCAACATCCCTGCTAATACAAAAACTCCTGCTACTTCTAAACTTCTTAGTCTAACCTCTTCATTTGACCTGAAGCAATGGGTACAGGCTTCTACTCACTCTGATGGCAACACCCTTGACCTTGTATTCTCCTACCTATGCACTCCATGCAACTTCTCAAACAATCCTTTTCCTCTCTCCGACCACCACCTTATTAGTTTCTCTCTCCCCCTGTCTTCCACCACCTTTCCCTCCAATCGCCTAACCATCATCCGTAGAAACTTTCGCAACTTCAACTCCTCTCTCCTATATTCTGCTACTGACCACCTCTATGACAAAATCTCTCCCCTGTCCTGCCCCAACCAAGCCATGTCCATCTACAATAAATCTCTGTCCTCCACCCTGGACAAGCTCGCTCCCCTCATCACACGCAGAATCAGGCCTCGACCCCTACAACCCTGGCAAACAGATGACACTAAAATTCTCAAAAAACATAGTTGTGCTCTTGAGCGTCTGTGGCACAAGACTAAGTCTCTCGAAGACTTCAACCAATACAAATCTGCCCTCCAAAAATACTATTCTTTCCTCTACACTGCCAAGCAAACCTATTTTACAACTCTTATTAACACCTTCTCATCCAATCCCCGTAAACTCTTCTCTACCTTCAACTCTCTACTTTGTCCTTCACTGCCTCCACCCACTGACTTACTCACTGCCCAGGAAATCGCTAATCACTTCAAAAACAAGATTGATACAATCCGTGATGAAATCTCCATTCTACAGGTATCTCCCCCAGCTAAGACCCCATGTCAACAGGTACAACTGACACTCCCCCTATTCAAATCTACTACTACAGATGAAGTTGCTAAACTCCTTTCTATCGCCCACCTAACCACCTGTCCCCTGGACCCTATTCCCTCTCAAATGCTACGGTCACCCTCTGACCCCATCCTACACTCTCTAACCCACATCTTCAATCTCTCCCTCACCTCTGGCATCTTCCCCGATGCTCTAAAACATGCACTGGTCACCCCCATACTCAAAAAGCCGTCCTTGGACCCTACCAATCTTAACAACCTACGCCCAATCTCCTTGCTCCCCTTTTCCTCTAAACTCCTTGAATGCCTGGTTTACAACCAACTGAGTGACCACCTCATTAAAAACAACCTTCTTGATCCCCTTCAATCTGGATTTCGCCCTCAACACTCCACAGAAACTGCTCTTTTAAAACTCACAAATGACCTACTAACTGCAAAAACCAAAGGACACTATTCTGTACTCCTACTTCTGGATCTTTCAGCTGCCTTTGACACGGTTGACCACCCCCTCCTCCTCAAAAAACTTTACTCCCTCAGTCTCCGTGACTGTGCTCTTCAGTGGCTCTCATCCTACCTATCCCAACGCACCTTCAGTGTCACTTACAATTCTACTTCCTCCACTCCTCTTCCCTTCTCTGTCGGGGTCCCCCAAGGTTCTGTTCTTGGACCTCTTTTATTTTCAATCTACACCTCTTCCCTGGGTCAGCTGATAGCCTCTCACGGCTTTCAATATCATTTCTATGCTGATGACACACAAATCTATCTCTCCACCCCTCTACTCACTTCATCAGTCTCCTCACGCATGACTAACTTACTAACCGACATATCTGTATGGATGTCACACCACTTCCTCAAACTCAACTTGTCCAAAACTGAGCTTATAATATTTCCTCCCCCACGTGCCTCTTCCCCTGACTTCTCTGTCAAGAGCAATGGCAAAACCATCCACCCGTCCCCACATGTCAGGGTGCTAGGTGTTATCCTAGATTCTGAACTCTCCTTTCAGCTCCACATCCAATCACTTTCCAAAGCTTGCCACCTCAACCTCCGCAACATGTCTAAACTACGTCCCTTTCTAACCAATGAAACCACAAAGCTCCTGATTCACTCCCTGGTTATCTCTCGCCTTGACTACTGCAACTCACTCCTCATTGGCTTACCTTTAAACAGACTATCCCCCCTTCAGTCCATCATGAATGCTGCTGCCAGACTCATCCACCTTACAAACCGCTCAGTGTCTGCTACCCCTCTCTGCCAATCCCTCCATTGGCTACCACTCGCCCAACGAATTAAATTCAAAATACTAACAATAAGTTACAAAGCCATCCACAACTCTGCCCCCAGCTACATCACTAACCTAGTCTCAAAATACCAACCTAATCGCCATCTCCGTTCCTCCCAAGACCTCCTGCTCTCTAGCTCCCTCATCACCTCCTCCCATATCCGCCTCCAGGACTTCTCCCGAGCCTTGCCCATCCTCTGGAATTTCCTACCCCAATCAGTCAAACTGTCTCCAACTTTATCCACTTTTAGGCGATCCCTGAAAACTTTCCTCTTCAGAGAAGCCTATCCTGCCTCCATCTAACAACTGCACTATTTTCTCCATTAGCTCATCCCCCACAGCTATTACCCTTTTGTATAACTTGACCCTCCCTCCTAGATTGTAAGCTCTAACGAGCAGGGCCCTCTGATTCCTCCTGTATTGAATTGTATTGTACTTGCACTGTCTGCCCTAATGTTGTAAAGCGCTGCGTAAACTGTCGGCGCTATATAAATCCTGTATAATAATAATAATAATAATAATAATGTGGACTTTGATGCTTTATATTTATGTAAACAGAAAATTTAGATTTGCCCCAGGAAATGTTCTTGATAATACACACATGCTGCCAGAAAAGTTCATTTTGCTCTATGTGCAGTCTTTATTGCGTTTTCACTTTAAAGCTTTATATTCAGTAAACAGAAAATTTAAGGTAAAATGAATGACATTATGTAGAAGATATATCTTGATATAATAATGACTGTGGCATAACAGGGACTTTCTAAACCCCACAACATGACGGCTTTACATTAAAAGCTCCACAGAATCTTCTGTAAGATTGACTAGAGGGCAGTAAGAAAGATACGTAAAAAGGAGTGAGGAGACAGCAACACTCCAGAGTGCCGTTCAGAAGATTTTATTCACCCAGCACAAGCCTGCCTTGGTCTCTGGAGACCTTTATATAGCCATCAAGGTCTGCAGGGACCAGCACATTGCTGGGTACTGGCTGAATCAAAATCACTTGAAATGACTCCCAAGAGACATGTTGTCACTGTATTCCTGCATGAAAACAGAGGGGGTCAGGCTCCTGAGCGTAAGGCACATCTGAAAAAGGGATGTAAAATATTTCAAACTGCAGGACTCTATTGAGTAAAAGAAAATCTGTCATAGTAATTCTAACCATGGCACAGAATTACAAAGATAGAAGATGGTGCAAATGAAATAATTTCTTTTAAAAAATAAAGCAGTGCAAACAGAATTGCAAAATAAAACTACCAATTAGGTTTCAGCCAAAACAATTAATATTGGATTCCTGACTGGTTGTTATGAGTTGCTGCATTTTGCCCATGCTTACTATTCTTTGCATTGCTTTATTGGGTAAACAGGAATGACCAGTTTTAACTGTCTGATTTTATGTAGGCTACTGAAGTCAATGTCTGCAGTTACCAAACCAGAATTTGCCTTGAAGTGTTTGTTACCTTAGCATTTCATATTCCTGATATGTGCATGCAGTACCATGTACATGTATAAAACATATCCTGTCTTTATACTGATGCCTTTGTGTGAAATCCCTGGTGATCCTGCCAGTCCTTCTGCTTTCCTATTAAAGAACACCCCTTGGTCCATTCTATAGTTGTGCCTGCCCTCCTCCAATGATCAGATGTGTTCTGACATGCCTCCCCTGCACAGCCATTCACTGGGAAATTTAGTGTGCTACTGCCTCTCCTCCCACAGCTCTTATGCAGCTGAGAACAGAGGGAATATGATCACTCATAAAAAGGAGGGGGGGGTTATTTATAGTGTTTATTTATATCTTTAGATAAATGTTTTGCCTTTTATTTCAATTTTAAACTGAATGGGTTGTTTTACAAGGTGATTGTTTACAATCACTTTAACTCTGTTTCCATATGTACACAATAAATAAACAGGCATTTTGCTAAGTATATCAAACTATAAAAAAATGGAAAACTGTTTATGTGCCAGAAAGTCCATACAGAATTTGGTAAACTTCCCTTGTCTTAGGAGGACTAAGACAAAACAAACTAAACATGTATTTTACACAAATTTCATCAATAGATATATCCATTTAAAGTGTTTCCATATTCCTATTTTTATATTTGCTCTATTGAAGTATAACTAAAGGCAAAACTTTTTTTTAGTTTTGGATAGAGTAGTGAGGGATTAGAACACCTGTCCGTTTTAATTGCTGCCCGTGTCCCCGTTAGGGAGATTTACTCTCTCTATTTGTCTTGTTTACTGTTATCATTGAAAATGAAAGTAAAAGAAAATCCTAAATATTGAGTTGTCCCCAGAAAAGTAAGAGGGAAATCTTCCAATGGGGACACTAGTTCTGGTGAACTGGGGGTCCCCAAGAAATTCCCTTAATTTGCAGGGAATTCCTTTCACTTCCTGTTGGCTATGGAACAGGAAGTGAAGGAAAATCTCAGCAATCGGACACAGATGGCAAAAAAAAAAAAAAAAAAAAAATCTGACAGGGGTTACCCTTCCTTCCTCTATCCAAAGTGAAAAAAAAAAGTTTTGCCTATAGTCCTACATTAACTTTACCTTTTTCAATATGGTTCTGCCTTGATGCCCAGATATGAGCCTACCTCATCTCCTGTACCTCTGTAACTGCAATGTTTTAACCATATCTTCCTCCTTCTACCACACATACACACACACTGTATTGCTGTACCTTTGGCTGAGCTTCCATAAGCTTTGTGTTTCTACGATCCCAGCCAGCACCATCAAGAAACAATCCATATATGTAGACTCCACCAATATCAGCTGGAGGAGGGGCATTGACATCTTCTTTCATCATTCTGGTGACATCATTATGTAAAATGACACTGTCTAAGGCCCAGCCTTTTGATAAATTCATGCGTGTTGTTTCTTGTCTCATGGCTGTCAGAAATCCCTGTTTAGGGTAAAAAAATATGATGAAACAATTGCATTTTAACATAACGATCAAAAAGCGGACTGGGAAATGGTTAAGACATAAAAATGAATTCCACTGTATAAAATTTATTTTGGAAATGTTTTATAAATTGTCCTAGAAACACTGTGGCACTATAAAGAACACTCATTATTTGATCTAATCATGTCAATCGTTTGTTACCAAGTAAAAATGCTCAACTAAAAATGTCCATATATACTAAATATTATAAAAAGGTTTCAGACATCTTATTTAAATGCTATAATTTAAAAGCAAGGTGTAGTAAGTACAGTACCTGTGGATTAAAGAATCCAGTCATCCAGAACTGATTGGGGCGCCCATCAAACAGCCAGCTCCTGAACTGCATATTTCTTTCCAGCAGTTCTGTAAACCAAAAACCTAAGGTGGCAGAGTCCCAGGAAATCTTATACCAGAGCTTTGGGATTCTGGCATCGTACATGTTATCCAAGGCATCTCGCAAATCTTCTGACATAATGATGGTACCTAAGGAAAAAACAATAATAAAACTATATTCAACATAAGCCATAGACAACAAAAAAGATGCAAATGAAAGCAGAAAAAAAAAAATATATTAGTAATACACTGGCAATGGCTATCAATCATTAGAACAAAGATTTGAACAAGCTTGGCAGAGACAGAATTACAAATTAAATAGGCATAAAAGAAATGCTATATCCTGAGCAACACTACTAAAAAAACATTCACACTGTAGCCAAAGTGATAATGTTTCATACTCTATTAAATCCTTGCTCCGATCATTCAAAATGCCAGCAAACTGAACAGAAAGGTTTTATGCTAAAGCATAGAAGACATGTAATTCATAGCAATCTGGTTCAACAAGTGTTGAAATAGGTGATGTTTGAGTGGCTGCAATTGGTTACAGCACTTTTTTGCTATTATCACCCTCCAACTATAGGCCAAAGTCTACATAAACAGAACACAATAGATGAGCTGTAACCAATTGCAGCCACTCAAACATCACCTATCAAAAACAGTAACCAAATACAGCACAAATCATGTGTAGGCCCCATCAGATGTGTATATGTCTTTCATTAGACACTCTGGGACCCCAAAATCTCAATGGAGTGCCGACCAAAATGTTGACTTTCTTGGCAAAAGTTTTGGGCTGATTCACTCCTTTTCTATCTTCCTACATTGATTTTTAGATGCTGCTGACAAGCCAGTGGTGGGCCACACAGAGTGGGACTGGTGTATGCAAGTCCTGAACCTTCACAAAAACAATAGAGAGTTGCATATTAGAGCGCTCCAGGCTTTAGTTGCTGAGGAACAGAATGTTTGTATTTCATTTAGACAGTCATTTTTGGATATTCTGCCTTTAGAATAAGCTGCTTTATATCACATTGCTGAGACAATCTACTTGAGCATATGTGAAGATCAGAGATGTGCAGTCAGGGGAGGCAGAGACTCAACTGCCATGAACATAAAAAATTTGGGGGTAGGTAGCCTAAGTCATACCCCACCACTGGAAAAATTTGGGGCTCCTATGACCTATTGTTCCAGAGATACAGGGCTCCTTGTGCAGCCTGTCAGAAGCTAAATACAGAGCAGCCAGTTTAAATACAAGCTGGCACACACTGTTTGCAGCAGACTGAGAGGTTGAGCTCACAGTGCCTCTCCTCACTTCTTGTCAGAGGCACTGAGCTCAATGGACAGCTTGGAGTCTTGGACCAATGGTAAAGTACCATTAGCCCCAGCTGTCCCATAAAAATGCTGCAGTGGAGGCACGCCTCTCACTGCAGTGTCATAGAAGGGGCATGTGTCTAAAAGACAAATACTCCCTTCCAGCCCAGCCCTCTTAACTACAAGGAAAAAACATGTGTTTATGTGTATAAGATTTACCCACAATCCAATGTTTTTCTCACACAGTTAAGAGGGAGAATGAGAAGCTGCTGCTGTTGAAAAGGTAATGTTGTAATCAAGCTAAATCATATATTATTATGCTATATGTTATAAGATAATAATTTATTATTCATCTATTTACTGTGAAATTACTGTTTTCAAGTTATAACCTCTAAACTTCAGTAATTTGCCCATTAATCCACCTGCTTGAGTACAGTTTTTGAAAATATAGTAAATTACTATAAAAACGATATATAATAATTATTTGTATATTACTTATGGTAATTAACCCCTTGCCACCCAGGCAAATTCTGATACTTCTCTCCTACATGTAATAATCATCATTTTTTTGCTAGAAAATTACTCAGAACCCTCAAACATTATATATATATTGTTTTAGCAGACACCCTAGGGAATAAAATGGTGGTCGTTTTATGTTACATGATATTTGCGCAGCAATTTTTCAAATGCTTTTTTTTGGAAAAAAAAAACAGTTTGGTGAATATATAAAAAGAAAAACCCACTAAACATAACCCGATTTTTTTGTATAATGTGAAAGATGATGTTACGTCAAGTAAATATATACCTAACATGTCACGCTTTAAAATTGAACACTCGTGGAATGGCGCCAAACTTCAGTACTTAAAAATCTCCATAGGTGACGCTTAAATTTTTTTTTTACAGATTACATGTTTAGAGTTACAGAGGAGGTCTAGTGCTAGAATTATGGCTCTCGCTCTAACGATTGCGGCGTAGGTAACCTGTGTGTATCTGGCTCTGATACTAACCAGTGACTCACCAGCCACTGACCTCACCGCACTGGTGAAGATAATTGTAAAACATGCACTGTTGATAGGTGGGAATAAGAAGCACACAAGTCCTTCAAACCGTGTATAAAAAAAAAAAAAAACCTTCATATTGTTATTATACAACCAAAAAAACATCAATTATACGGTGTCTATGGCATAGACATTTGCACTGGTACAACTCCATAACGGACATTCACTTTACAAAAGATCACATGTCATCCGTGGGTGTTGACATGTGACTTACAAGCAGAAATACTTTGATAAAAATAAATGGAGGATTTATGACTATATGGGCTGTCTTCCAAGCATAAAAATCCTAGCGTGACTGCAGTAAGTTACAGCTAAGTATTGCAGCAGATAAATAGACTCTTCTGAAAATAACAGTCTTCTAGTACAGAGGATATGTCCTAGATTCCAATGAACCCTGCCTACTGTGAGAAGTATCTGCTTTATATGGCAGACTGCACAACCTAGAACTTCTAATTGTAAGGACTGCA
This sequence comes from Aquarana catesbeiana, assembly GCF_042186555.1. Classification (NCBI taxonomy): domain Eukaryota; kingdom Metazoa; phylum Chordata; class Amphibia; order Anura; family Ranidae; genus Aquarana; species Aquarana catesbeiana. The sequence goes on along the minus strand of NC_133328.1, from coordinate 302,202,611 downwards.
AAGAATCCAAGATAGTTTTCATATGTAAACACAAGAATACAGTATTACCAAATACATAAGTATCCTTTACTAAACAAGCACAAGGCGATAAGGTTGTAAAATGTAAATGTTTAGAAAAGCATTATCGCACATATAGCCACTGAAGACATCCCGGGATGTAGAGAGGCAATAAAATGTGACATTTGACCACAAAAGTCATTATTAGCAAGAATGATAGAGAGACTTGCCCAAAGGATTCAAACGATGCTATACAAGGACAATTCTGCTCATAGCATTACATTGCCGGGTTTAATTAAGTAATTAAGGATAAAGCATTCTTACATTTCTAATTCTGTATCCATTTATGTATAGCAACACAGAGAAGAAAGCGCTGCTTGGTGCAAGGCTATCAACATATATTGATAGATAACTGTCTATTTACAACAGTATACATATGAAATTCTATTTTGAAGTGTTTTTACATTATAGAGCTGCCTGGATGATCCACAGAATCAATGTAGTCATCATTAAAAGCGATCAGTTAAATGATGGGAATTAAGCAATAGTTGAAGGACAACAGCAAAAAAAAAAAAAAAAAGCACATGCAATTGCTACACAATTCATTTTGTAATTTAAGGTTATTAAAAATTACCTTTCCTTTTCAATCTGCTGCAATCTTCTGTAAAATTCAATGTGATATGGCAACCTGGGAGTGTTCTATACTCCATTGTACAGAACATCCCTATAAATGTAACTTCTTACTTGTGTGATTGGCTCACTGATTACCCAGAATTCAAATTTTAGGCACCCTTTGCGATGGAAATTTCATTTTTGGTACGGTAAGAATCTGCTACAAAGTTTTGTTTTTTTCACTCAACAAAAGTGAAGTTATTCTTTAAAAATAGGGAATATCACTCTTAAAACTGGACTTTGTGTAGATAAAAATAATAAGTTATGTGTTGGGTAAACCATAACCCCCATTTTCTATCCCCCAATTTTGATAACTCACTGCTGCTGTCTTAACTTACTTACTGCCCAGATAGAGTCCCTCTCTAGGGGACCCCCTTTTTTCTTCCTTCCTTGCACTATGCACTATGCCTGCTTTGTTTCTGTCCTCGGGGGCCTACCCTATTAAACCTCATACTGCCTAGATCCACATGGCAAGGCATGGCCCCCTACTATTGTTGTAAAAATAATTATTTTTTTCAACTGTTCTTTACAATGCATCATTGGCTCATAGTATATAATTTGAACCTCTCTGATGTGCTTTTCTTTGACTAGCTTGACAAATGTTCAACAATTTACACATTGGTAAACCTAAATAAAATATTTGAACCAGAAAAAAAAACATAACCAAATACAGTTGCCTCATGAAATACAGTTGCCTCATGTACGTGATGCTATCTTGGTCTTAGCTTCCTGCTGTTTCCCTGTAATACAGACGTCATACAGGAAGAGGGAAGGTCATGCACAAGATAGTTCTATTGATCAAGCTGCACTGTTGTGTTTTTGCAGAAGGATTTGAGGCATCTGGCTGTGTTGTCTGGCAGGGGATAACAACATTGATTGCAGAGAATTACAAATCCTTTGGCAGGCAAAACGGTTCACATATATGTATGTAAAGTGCAACTTCACCTTTTCAGAAATAACGAAAAGGTGACATCTTCGATCCTAAACACCTCCCCCCCAAGCCCCACTGCATTTACCTCTGTGGGTGATACAGTTTCTCTGTATAAGCGGGCCGATGCAGCGGTCCTGGGGTTTGAAAGCCATGCTGTTCTTCTTCGTTCTCTAGGGACACCAGGATGGATCAGATCGGTTCTATTTGGTCAGCACCAGCACGTGGCTGCACTGACCAATCAAACCACTCTGATTTGTCCCGATGGTCCTAAGGAAAGAAGAACAACACAGGACTGCTGCACCAGGCTGCATGGACATTGAAACTATCACCCATAGAGGTAAGTGCAGCACCTGGGGAGGTGGTGAGGATGTAAGATGTTAGTTCGACTTTTTTTTTTTTTTTTCCCCAGAGGTGAGGTTTTTCTCGTAAACAATTTTCGTTTAATGAATACAGTATTTGTCTGAAAAAAATTGGAAGATCGAGACCACAGTTATCACCAGAATGAGAGTTCCCATCAGGGTATTTTTTTTTCTTTTTTTGCAGTGACAACAATAAAATTTAGTGTAAAAATATGGAATTTTGGCACTTGTTTAGCACATACTAGTTCTTGTCTGTGAAGTAAAACATTGAAGTCAGGCAACTAGCATTTTCAGAATGATGCCAGCAATGACAGCTTCCATGTTTTTATCCTGACAGGTGTACTTTGAAGTATAAGGTGAGAAGCAGGTGACCTTGAGGGCAGCAGTGATCTGTTCTTGTATCACTTTCCATAAAACGTGTTGGTTAAGTCACTTCAGCACAAGATACAATAAAACAACAGATGCTTTTAGTCCTGTCTGGGCTCACATATGGCATTACAATAATTGACAGAAAAAAAACTATACTGAATACTTATTTTGTCACAACGCCTTTTAAAGCTAAAACTGCACCCCATTACCTTGTGTGGCTGCTTTCCTAGTTGTAAATATTGATTACTATCTCCACAACATCTCACTGGATGATTTACTCCTACACTGGCTTCTGACATCTCCTGGAGACCCTGATGAGACATCCCCACTGTGTCTCTTCCATGTATTCTATCATTTGCAACTAGACACTTGAGCTGTTTATTTGGCTTTACGGAGAGTTTTTTTGGGGAGAGTGACACCATCATTCTGATGATCGTCAGCTAAAAGTATTTTTAGACAAATATACTGCATATTGGACACTGGATGGAGCTGACAATAAAAGGAAGTTATAGTATTAGAGGAAACACAGGAAACATTTGTGCCAGACTGCCTTTAATAAATCAACTCCAAATTGTACATGAGGTTGGATGAAGTATTGGTGAGATATGAATAGTAAGTGCATGTAAATAGACACAGCCAAGATGCAAGAGAAGCTGACGTTTGCCCTTGTATAATGTTAAACATTTTGCTGAAGGAAAGCACAAGAGAGGAAAAAAGTACAAGGGAAATGGAGAGGGTAAGGGAAAGAGAGCGGGTACAAGAAGAGAAAGAGACAGGGAACAGGAAGGAAAAGAGAGGGTAGGGGAAGGGAAAGAGATAGATAGGGGAAGGGGAGGGCAAATCACTCACCCTCACTCCACCAACATCACAGCCCTGACTACTGCTTTTCTAAAGCTAGAAGTGGATCTTGAAGGCAACTTGGGTCCTTAAATGCTGTCCCAGGGGACCACACACTTAGGATTTTACCAAGCGAGTTCTGAAACATAGCAATCAGTCATGCCCATTATTCTCTACAAAACTTTCTGGTAATTCAAGGTTCAAGCTCTTGTGATTGACTGTTTGGTACGTGTAAAAGTGGATGAGACATGTTCATGCTCATATTTGGTTGAAAGATCAACAGGTTTGTTATGTAGCTGGGCTTTTCACAGGTCTCTATGTATGTTGGTGCAATATAGTTCTATTTACTGTACGTGGCATATCTGTATCCACGGCCCTAGTAATAGGTTTTCCCCAATGGAATCCCCAGGACAGAGAAGCCAATATGTGATTCAACTTGTTAGCAACTACATTAAACTAAAATATTCTACTGGGTCGACATTTTTAGTTGAATATAAACTTTATTTATCCCACCCCTGTTGTTATGCAGAAAACAATATAATGTGAATTAGCAAACATATTTGCTCTTAAGATAAATATGCATTTTCTGTTTAATGAACTTGTTATATGCAGCAGTCAAAGAATGGCCAGGACAGGATATAGTATCTACAGCCTAACTTGAAGGGCATTCTTGCACAAGATTTATGGTCTACTGCCACATTTCCCAAATGATGTTCACTCATGTGTGTGCAGTCAGGTCTAACAGCCTGAGATCATGCCCAAACCCAATTATACTCTCTGGCAATCATGTGATAAAGCAGTGTAAAGGTTTGTGTTTAAGGGTACATATTTACAACAGAACAACTTTGATCCCCATAAAAGTCAACTGAAATGTAAAAGCAACTTAGAATGAATTTCAATTTCTGTATCCATAACAGTTATTTGTGATATCTATATTGTGTTTGTATAGATGTTTTTAAGATGTTGTTTGAATAAATTCAATTTTTTATCTATAATTGTACCCCTTTATGAGGTACCGGAATAGTCCAATTAGCTTTGGGTGGTGAGGTAGGACTTGATTGGAGCAGTCCTTACCAATTTTTTCCTCCCCCCTATCCCCCCTTCCCCTTCAACTTAGAATGAAGTCAAATGCAGGTCAAAAGCACCTTTGAAGAATTTTTGAAACATCTCAAGCTGAGCCTGAATACAAGCTGAATGCACCTGAATGCATGACGACCTGTCCATCTAGACCAGGGATAAGCAATTAGCGGACCCCCAGCTGTTGCAAAACTACAACTCCCATCATGCCTCTGCCTCTCAATGTCATGCTTGTGGCTGTGAGAGTCTTGCTATGCCTCATGGGACTTGTATTTCTGCAAAAGCTGGAGGTCCGCTAATTGCATATCACTGATCTAGACACACCCCAATGAATACACTGCTATCTACCACAAATGTGCATGGTCAGCCACTTGTAAAATCCATATATTTTCAAACCACATTACAAACGTTCATTAGTGCTTCAAATCATAATTGTTGGCCATGACCATATCATACATGATTTATACAGTCTGCAAAAAGAATATAATCTTTACAATATGCTATAATAAAATACAACCACATAAGAAGTTTATTTTATTAGACATTAGTCATTATGCAGAAAATGTATAGTCCTCTGCTTATTGTTTTACTGCTCAGTCTTTACAGGATTTAGAGGGAACACTGTGAAGATTCTGACAGGAATTTGGATATGTTTATTTGCATTGCACAGTAGCATCCAGAGGACTAACTGTACCAAAGGATAAAAGTAAGTGTGAATGAAATACATTTATACAAATTCATTTTAAAGCTACTTTTATCGTTTGACCTTCATAGCCATGCACAGAATTATAGCTTTCTACATAGGTACATCTGTTAGCTGCTGAGCTACATTTGGAGCAACTGAGAATTCTGTCACTACAGCTATCTGTCAATGCCTGCAGCCTGAGTCAGTGCTATGGAATGAAACAGCTCAATGCAATTTAAAATGACTAAAGATGAAGGCAAGGAACCTTCAACCCTGACCAGAGTTCATCTTGTAGGGGAGTGTAAAAGCAAGTGATTCTTGCGATTCACTCTGTATCCAATATGTTCTTATATACATTTACATGGTTTTATAAGCCTGTGTGACGAATAAAGGCCTCTCATTTAATTATTTGTTTATTATAATTTTTGGACACAGAAATACCCATAGACACTGGTCTCCAAAATCCAGTTATGTATTTTCAAAGTTAGAAAGGGAAAATTGAGTACTGTCCGTGATACTTTTTTTATTTGCACTAACATACAATTTTTCAGGACAAGCTTTCGGGGTATGTCCCCTTCTTCAAGGTCCAAGCAGTACTGATTCACAAATTTTTAAGCAGAATGTTAAAGCAGAAGAAAAAAAAAAAAAAAAAAAAAGAGAAAACCAAACACATACAAATCAATGGTAATAAAGATAGCAGCAGAGTTAGTGAGATAAGACAGAGGGAGAGCTAGGGGGGAATGCAGAGGGGGATGCTAGTCACAGAGCGGTCGTAAAACTTTAGCATAATGTGTAAGGAAACCAATATCTAAATTCAGGCCATTATTCTTTGTGTCAAAAAGAAGTATCATTCTTAGTTCAAACGTTTTCCTTTCCTGGATAGTTCTGAAATTCCCTTTAAGAACTAAGACATTGAGGTCTTCTATAGTGTGAGAAATGATGCATAATGTGTAATGCTTACACATTATGCTAAAGTTTTACGACTGCTCTGTGACTAGCATCCCCCCAGTCCAGCCAGTCCTGAGATGCAGGTAATCTGCCTGCCAGAGAGGAAAACAAGGCTGGTGACCTGACTTCTATCCACTGCAGTTATGCAATGATAGGTAGGCCATGCCCCTGTCCCCAGCCCATAATTGGACAGTAAATAGGCAGCAGAAGCTGACTGGTATGCACATCCTTCATCTCTCTACTCCTGTGAGCATGTTCCTTGACAGCACATAGGCGCTGTAGCAGAGCCTGATTGGTTCAGAGTACTGACTCACTTTTTCCTAGTCCGGTTGTGTAGGGTACTACAGGAGACTGATAACAAAAAGGGATGTTCATCTCATCCTCTTCCTCCCTCTAGACTCTAACACACTTGCAGTTTTTTTCTGACAAGTACCTGCTCTCATTATCTCAAACCCCACCTAGGTGAGAATAACGTGTGCTTGGCGCACCCCCTTTACCCCCACTAGCTGTAGCGTCCTGGGACCCATCACACATCCGAGGAGGCTGCATAACCAGTCTCATTAGGCCCCTTTCAGAAGGGCATCTCCATTTTGCGGAATCCGCTTGCTCAGCGGGGAATCGTTCTGCCGATTCCCGCTGAGCAGGTGGATAACAGGTCCATCTCCGCTCACTGTGCAGAGCAGAGACGGACACAGTCCCACTCTCCTCTATGGGGAAATTGGGTGAAAATGGACAGCCAGTCCATCGACATCCAATCCTATCCGACCTGCCAGATGGACGGAAAATAGGACCACCATTCGTCTGGTTTTGCCAGGAAGGATCGGATAGCGACGGATGTCAGCGGACATGTCACCGCTGACATGCGCCGCTCCATAGGGGAGAGTGCAAGTTCTGATCAGGTCCGCCTGAAAAACTGACAGGTGGACTTGAATGGACTGCCTGTGTGAAATGGGCCTTTCCCCGCCATGTCTTGCACATGTGCAGTGGTGATCCAACTGTGAGACATCATAAAGTCACAGCCAGCTCCTAAATCTAACACTGGGTATACACATTCAGTTCTCTTTTTTTTGTTTAACCAGCGAGTTGAACAAAAAAATAAAAATAGAGAAATCCCCACACCAACACAACAATGTGTGATGCGAGGATCTCTCCTGCTGTGCTATTGTATTCTGACAGGGGGACTACCCCCATGCCAGAATATACTGATCAAAATGCTGGTTTTCCAGCTAGATCGTTCAACACAAGCCAGTCATTAGAACGGCTTCTGTTGAACAGACAGTGGTACACATATACCAAAAGTCAGCTGGTTCCTGCTGTGTATCAGGCTTAAAGGGGTTGTAAACCTTTGTGTTTTTTCACCTTCATGCATCCTATGCATGAAGGCGAAAAAACATCCTGGTGAAAAAACATCCTGGGGAAAAAAACACCTGTCAGTGACCGGCCCCCCAGCCCCCCGTTTTACTTACCTGAGCCCTCAAACTTGACTGGTGGGGACGCGCTGTCTCTCTGCCCGGGGTTCTCGGCTCTTGATTGGATAGATTGATAGCAGCGCAGCCATTGGCTCCCACTGCTGTCAATCAAATCCAATGACGCGAGCGCCGGGGGGCGGAGCCGAGTCCTGCATTCGGCCTCTATGGACACCAACTGCTGGACTCGGGATCGAGCCCGCAAGGTAACTCCCACGGGGAAGCGCTTCTCCAAGGGGGTTATCAGATGTGGGGAGGAGCCGTGAGGGACGCCGGGGGACCCAAGAAGAGCAGGTTCAGGGCCACTCTGTGCAAAACAAGTTGCACAGTGAAGGTAAGTATGATATGTTTGTTATTTTTAAAAAAAATTACCTTTACAATCACTTTAAGATGCCAGATCACTGAAGCCTGGAAAGAATCTGCTGCAGAGAGGACAGCGCTGGACTCCATGGACCAGTACATATATGTTTCTTAAAAGTCAAACTATTTGTAGAAACTGACTTTTAATGCTTTACAACCCAAGTGAAGTTTAATCCTTTAGTTCATTGAAAGAATAAATGTAATAATTTTTGAATTATATTGTGTTTTTGGAATTCTGCTATAATATTCAGTAAAATATTATAGGATTGTGGAGTACAATAACATTTTGGGAAGACTGCCCCATTCAATGGAGTGGATTTACTAAAGGCAAATAGACTGTGCACTTTGCAAGTGCAGCTGCACTCATTTTCCCCAGAGCTTAATGTTTCCTAAATTCCCCAATGTTAGATCAAACAAGTAAAATATCTTTTTTGCAAACTTTTTCTTTTTTACACTGTAACATAGAGGAAAAGTATGTCACAGCATCCCATTAGTTTGCAAACAAATATATTTTGCTTTGGTTTACTCTAAAGTGTATAAGAAAAAGAGATGCCATCTGCCTCCTAGCAGGCCAGTTGTCTGGTATCTTGGCATCTTTTAGATTACTAAGAAAATCTACAGATTACCATATGCTCCAGCTGTCCTGTAGTCAACATTTCCCTGCCCGGCTTCATCTAATCCTTCTAAGCTTTCAGCGTAGGAGGTGAAGGAATGAACAGATCCTCTCCTATTGAGCTCTTTACTTTCTGCATTAGTCAGTGTCAGGTCCAGAGGCATGCTGCCTTCATTCAATTCAAGGCCAACAGTTTGATTCAAACTAGCAATACATTCCTGCCAATAAATAAAACTCTGCATCTCCATGCGATTCAAACTTTGAAGAATACAACCATGTAATGATTAAAAAAACCTCACTTTTAATAAGAGAACTTGTTAAAATATAAGAAACAGTATGATAATATTATTTCAAAGCACATTTTTAAGACCAAAATTAGGCAAGACGAGATTCTGTGTTCATAATAATGGCACGCGCACATAAAATGTCTGAACTGACAATCTTTTGCTCTAAACACCCACTTATAAATTATTTTTTTTCTTCAAATTGGCAATAAAATGTGGGTAGTTAAGACACTTTTACTTTTTAGACATTTTTGTTTTTTTATGTCTCTGGTGTCTTACAAGAACTAAAAATTAGATTTTCGTCAGACACAAAGGGGTTGGTTTACTAAAATTGCAGAGGGCAAAATATGGAAGCGCTACATAAACTGTTGGCTCTATATAAATCCTGTATAATAATAATAATAATAATAATAATGGTGCAGTTGTGCATGGTAGCCAGTCAGCTTCTAACTTCAGCTTGTTTATTAAATCTTTGACAAAAATGGAAACTGATTGGTTTCTATGCAGAGCTGCGCAAGATTTTGCACTCTCTAGTTTTATTCCCTAGTTTCCCATTAAACTATTTCCATTAATTTTTTGGTCTCAGGTGATATTGTTGTGTACCAGTGAGCATTTGTTCAAAGCATTTGGAATTAATATTGATTACTTGCAGACCTTAAAATACATATATACACTATAATGTCAAAAGTATTGTGACGCCTGCCTTTACACCAGGTATATGCAATTAGCGGACCTCCAGCTGTTGCAAAACTACAAGTCCCATCATGCTCTGCCTCTAGGTGTCTTGCTATGCATCATGGGACTTGTAGTTCTGCAACAGCTGGAAGTCTGCTAATTGCATATCCCTGTTTTACACGCACATGAACTTTAATGGCACCCCAGTCTTAGTCCGTAGGGTTCAATATTGAGTTGGCCGACCTTTTGCAGCTATAACAGCTTCAACTCTTCTGGGAAGTCTGTCCACAAGGTTTAGGAGTGTGTCTATGGGAATGTTTGACCATTCTTCAAGAAGAGCATTTGCGAGGTTAGGCACTGATGTTGGATGAGAAGGCCTTGCTCCCAGTCTCCGCTCTAATTTATCCCAAAGGTGTTCTATCGGGTTGAGGTCTGGACTCTGTGCAGGCCAGTCAAGTTCTTCCACCCCAAACTCGCTCATCCATGTCTTTATGGACCTTGTTTGTGCACAGTCATGTTAGAACAGGAAGGGGCCATCCCCAAACTGTTCCCACAAAGCTGGGAGCATGAAATTGTCCAAAATGTCTTGGTATGCTGATGTCTTAAGAGTTCCCTTCAGTGGAACTATGGGGCCAAGGCCAACACCTGAAAAACAACCCCACACCATAACCCCCCTCCACCAAATGATTTGGACCAGTACGCAAAGTAAGGTCCATAAAGACATGATGAGCGAGTTTGAGGTGGAGGAACTTGACTGGCCTACACAGAGTCATGACCTCAACCTGACAGAACACCTTTGGGATGAATTAGAGTGGAGACTGCGAGCCAGGCCTTCTCGTCTAACATTAGTGCCTGACCTCACAAATGCGCTTCTGGAAAGATGGTCAAATAATCCCATAAACACACTCCTAAACCTTGTGGACAGCCTTCCCAGAGGAGTTGAAGCTGTTATAGCTGCAAAGGGTGGGCCAACTCAATATGGAACCCTATGGACTAAGACTGGGATGCCATTAAAGTTCATGTGCGTGTAAAACAGGGATATGCAATTAGCGGATCTCCAGCTGTTGCAGAACTACAATAAATATATTTATATATTTTAGGGCTGTTTTTAGCAACAATCTGGCAGCATATCTTAACCCCTTCACGCCGAACATACGCAAATATATGTTCACGGCTTGAAGGGGTTATACCGGCTGCAGGCATCACCCCGGTACCGGTTTTTTAGAGCCAGCTTTTTGCTTTTTAGTGATAACAACCGATGTGGCTAAAGGCCACAAGGAGCCTAAGGAGCAGGAGGGGACATCCCGCTGGGAGACCTGAGCCAACATTTGGCGCATCCGCCTCCAAGGCTGAGACCCAAACAAAGCTGGATTCGGCTTCGATTTGGTCTCCGATGTGAAATCGGTTTACTCAGCTGCCAATGGTGCCAATTTTAAAAAAAATGACAGTATTCAGAAACGCAGATTTTGGCAATCTGAATACTTTCAAGTGCAAAGGAAGGATTTACACTCTTTATGGAGGGATCTTTTAGACCCCAGATCTCTCCATAAAGAGTACCTGTCACCACCTATTACTGTCAAGGGATGTTTACATTCCTTGTGACAGCAATAACAGTGATCAGATTTTTTTTTTTTTTTTTTTATTTAAAGGGATAATGTTAAAAAATAAATAAAAATAAAATAAATAATTATATTTTTTTAAAAGCGCCCCCGTCCCTGCGTGCTCACACAGCAAAGAAAATGCATACGCAAGTCGCGCGCGCAAATGTAAACAGTGTTCATATCACACATGTGAGGTATTGCCACGATTGTCAGAGTGAGAGCAATAATTCTAGCCAAAGACCTCCTCTGTGACTCTAGGAGGAGTGGAGGTTGAAGAGTGGACGAGTTGTGTACTTGTCCGTATAGAGGGGAGCAGAGTCTGCACACATAACAGTCACCTGGGGGGATTCAATGTGCAACAGGCGGGAAAACAACGAGAGGGTTCTACATCGTCCTCCTCCCCTGGGGATAGCCGGGAGAGTACACCTCCCTGGGGGAAGAAGTGAGATCAAGTGATATTGACAGCAACATCAGTGAAGAAAGGTCTAGGGGAAGATCTCGAGCGGGGAAAAAGGACTCATCCCTGAAGATCCCTTTTCTGGATATGGTGGCAGAGGCTGTGATGTACAGTTGACCGATCCGGATGTCCTGGGTTAGTGGAAGCAAGAGCCATTGCTAAAGAGACTACAGGAAACCATCTATGAAGACTGCCTATGATATTCCATACTGCCTGTCACCCCTGTAGGGGTATAAGGAGCTGGTGAGTGGGGAGCCATAGGGGGGAGTACAGAAGTCACCGGTTAATTTTGAGCACAAGAGTCACCAGACTATTTGGAACCTTTTGAAACAAACTCCTTTTTTTTTTGCTAAACAATTTTTTGGAGTATTGCAGACTTTTCACTTCTTGATTGCAAAAACATTTTTTTTTTTTTTACAATTTGTATTAGGGTGGCACATATTGCACATATGCCTAGCACTGCAGATCACTTTAGTTTACATGTTGGTGTCATTTTTCATTCTATATAATTTATGGTATAATTGATCACTTTTATTTTTAACTGATTAGTTTGGATATAGATACATGTTTATAGGGGGTTATTATATAATGTGTATATCATTACAGTGGTTTTGGTAGCACTGGTGTTGCACATATAGTTCACACATCCCCCAATTAGGGAGCGCCATTCACCCCCTTCTTTATTTATTTACACACACTAGGTCCCTCGTGGGTCTATCAGGGGAGGCTACATACCTTATTTTCTTTTATAGTCCTAAGCGCGGAGTTTCTGTGTTTTTTGTAACTCTAACCTGGTAACCGTTACATTTTTTTAAAGCATCCCCTATGAAGATTTTCAAGTACCATTCCACAAGTGTGCGCAATATCAAAGCGTGACATGTTCGGTATCTATTTACTCAATGTAACATCATCATTCACATTATACAAGAAAATTGGGATCATTTTACTGTTTCTTGCTTTTTTTTTAATTCATGAAAGTTTCTTTTTTCCCAAAAAATGGGTTTGAAAGACAGTTGCGCAAATACCGTATTTATCGGCGTATAACACGTACCCCAATTTAGGAGGGAATTTTAAGGAAAAAAAAACTTTTAGGAGGGAAGTTGAAGGAAAAAAAAACTTACATTTAAATGCCCATCATTGCAGCCTTCTCAGTGCAGCCTTGCCCCAGTGCAGCCATGTCAGTGCAGCCATGTCAGTGCAGCCATGATAGTGCAGCCTTCCCCAGTGCAGCCATGTCAGTGCAGCCTTGTCAGTGCAGCCTTCCCCAGTGCAGCCTTCCCCAGTGCAGCCTTCCCCAGTGCAGCCTTCCCCAGTGCAGCCCTCCCCAGTACAGCCTTGTCAGTGCAGCCTTCCCCAGTGCAGCCTTCGTCAGTGCAGCCTTCCCCAGTGCAGCCTTGTCAGTGCAGCCTTCCCCAGTGCAGCCTTCCCCAGTGCAGCCTCGCATCCTGTGATCCCGGACCCCTGCCATCCTGTCTTTCAAAATCGCCGACCGCGATTTGAAAATGGCGCCGCCGGCGCCGAAATACACGGAGCCGGTCCTCGGCTCTTCTCGGCGGCTCTAGTTTATTTTCGGCTCCACTCGTAGTCCCGAGCGGAGCTATCCGAACCTAGCCGAGTACACTCGGCTAGGTTCAGGCGGCGCTCGAGTGAAGACGAAAGTGGCCGAGAAGAGTCGAGGACCGGCACTGTGTATTTCGGCGCCGGCGGCGCCATTTTCAAATCGCGGTCGGCGATTTTGAAAATCTGGCAGCTCCGGATTGCAGGGGATCGGCGTATAACACGCACCCGCGATTTTCCCCTGATTTTAAGGGGAAAAAAGTGCGTGTTATACGCCGATAAATACGGTACTGTGCGACATAAAAAATTTGCAACAATCACCATTTTATTCTTGAGGGTCTCTGCTAAAAATATATATATATATATATATATATATATATATATATATATATATATATATATATAATGTTTGGGGGTTCTAAGTAACTTTCTAGCAAAAAAATAGGATTTTTTATAACAGCTTACCTGTAAAATCCTTTTCTTTCGATGTACATCACGGGACACAGAGCCTCAGTAATTACTGATGGGTTATATAGGTATCACTAGGTGATTGGACACTGGCACACCCTAACCAGGAACTTCAACCCCATATATAATCCCTCCCCCTACAGGGATACCTCAGTTTTGTAGCAAAGCAATATAAGTGTATTAGAAGAGGGGTGGGACCTCTGTGTCCCGTGATGTACATCGAAAGAAAAGGATTTTACAGGTAAGCTGTTATAACAAATCCTATTTTCTTTCTCATACATCACGGGACACAGAGCCTCAGTAATTACTGATGGGATGTCCCAGAGCAATGCTATCTGAGGGGAGGGGAACCACAACCAAGAAGGGTTCAATCAGACCTGAGGACCCTGTACCGCTGCATGCAGCACACTGCGCCCAAAGGCGATATCCTCATGCCTTCTCACATCCACCTGATAGAATCTGGTGAATGTGTGGACTGAAGACCAGGTTGTGGCCTTGCAGATCTGAGCCATAGAGGCCTGGTGATGCACTTCCCAAGAACCACCAATAGCCCTTGTGGAATGTGCCTTAATCTGAAACGGAGGAATCTTCTGTTTCAAACCGTAAGCCTGAATAATCATTTGTCTAATCCATTTAGAAATGGTAGCTTTTGACGCTGCCTGTCCTCTCTTGGGACCCTCTGGCAGTACAAACAGAACATCCGTCTTGCGGAATTGAGCAGTTGCTTCCAGATAGGCCTTGACTTCTCTTACTACATCCAAAGAATGTAGTGACCCTTCTTCCGAAGAACAGGGGTCTGGAAAAAAGGAAGGCAGAACAATGTCTTGGTTTAGATGAAAATCTGAAACCACCTTCGGTAAAAAACTAGGATGAGGGCGCAGTACCACTCTATCCTTGTGTACAATCAAATAAGGCTCTTTACAAGAAAGAGCTGCTAATTCTGATACTCTTCTAGCAGAAGAAATGGCTACCAGAAAAATGTACTTCCTTGTCAACAAGACTAAAGGAATTTGACACATTGGTTCAAAAGGCTGTTTCTGTAGAACAGACAGAACCAAGTTCAAGTCTCAGGGATTTAGGGGCACCTTAACCAGAGGATTAAGACGCGACACCCCCTGTATAAAGCTTCGGACCAAGGAATGCGAAGCAAGTGGTCGTTGAAACAATACTGATAAGGCCGAGACCTGGCCCTTGATGGTACTCAAGGCCAGCTTCATCTCTAATCCCAATTGTAGAAAATCAAGAATTTTACCTATCACATATTTTCTGGGATGCCAACCCCTGGATTCACACCAGGATACATAAGCTTTCCAGACTCTATGATAAATTACTCTGGAAGCTGGCTTCCTTGCATTGATCAAGGTAGCTATCACAGGACCTGAAAGTCCACGATTTTTCAGAACGTGGGTTTCAATAGCCAAACCGTCAAATTTAGCGTTTGTAAGGCAGGATGGAACACTGGACCTTGAGATAACAGGTCTGGGCGTAACGGTAGGGTTCACGGAGAACCCACCGTCATCCTTACTATTTCTGCATACCAAGTCCTCCTGGGCCAAGCTGGGGCTACCAGGAGCACCGATTTCCTTTCCCGCCTGATCCTGCGAAGGAGTTGCGACAGTAGCAGAATAGGAGGGAATGCATAAATCAGTGAGAACCGGTGCCACAGAATCACCAATGCATCTGTCCCGCATGCAAGGGGATCCCTTGTCCTTGCCACAAATCTGTCAATCTTTTTGTTGAATCGGTATGCAAAGAGGTCTACATCTGGAACCCCCCATCTCTGGCATATGGCCCAAAAGACATCGGGATGCAGAGACCATTCCCCTGGGAGTAACTGCTGGCGACTTAAATAGTCCACCTGCCAGTTCTCTATCCCTGGAATGAAGACTGCCGATATGCATGGCACCTGCTTCTCTGCCCAGACTAAGATCTGGTTCATCTCTCTTTGAGCAGCTCGGCTCCTGGTGCCCCCCTGATGATTGATATAAGCCACTGCTGTGGCATTGTCGGACTGGATCCTGACTGGGCAACCCTGTAGCCTGAGAGTCCAGGCTCTTAGGGCTAGGTATACCGCACGGATCTCCAGAATGTTGATGGGTAAGGTCCTCTCAGTTTGGGACCGCAGACTGTTCCAGAACTGCTCCCCAACCTGAAAGACTGGCATCCATTGTTACCACCGTCCAGGTAACCGGTAGAAAGGATTTCCCCTTCTGCAGGTTTTCGGGTACTAACCACCAATTGAGGCTCTGACACACCGCCTGAGACAGGTGCATTGGAAAGTCTAATGCCTGAACCCTCTTGTTCCAGGTCGACAGGATACTGTGCTGCAGTAGTCTTGAATGAAACTGAGCATAAGGGACTGCTTCGAAAGCAGGCACCATCTTTCCTAGCAGCCTCATACAAAGGTCGACAGAGGGACCCTTCTTGGTCCTGGCAACCAGAATCAGCTCCCTTAAAGCAGTGATCTTTGCCTGAGGTAGAAATACTTTCTCCTGGCTTGTATCTATAATCAGACCCAAATATTCCAGTCTTCTTACTGGTTTTAGGAAAGATTTTTCTAGGTTGAGAATCCAACCTAGCTGTTCCAGATACTTGACTGTAGTCCTCAAGCTCTCGTTCAAAGAGGCTACCGACCAATCTATCAAGAGCAGGTCGTCTAGGTATGCTATGACAGTTATACCTTGGGCCCTTAATCTGGCCAGAGGAGGAGCCAAGATCTTTGTAAACACTCGAGGTGCAGTGGCTATCCCGAAAGGCAGAGCCACAAACTGGAAATGGCACCCTCCTATCTCGAAGCGCAGATACTTCTGATGAACAGGAAAAATGGGCACATACAGATATGCATCTCTGATGTCTATCGATGCCAGAAATTCTCCTCCCTGCAGGATGGAGACTACTGTCCGAATTGATTCCATGCGGAAGGACCGAATCCTTAGAAATTGATTCAGGTCCCTTAGATCCAGAATGGGTCTGACATCCCCATTTGGCTTTTGGACCCTAAAAAGGTTGGAATAGAAGCCCAATCCTTGATCCTTCGTGGGGACCACCATAATGACCTCTTGCTACAAAAGCCGCTCTAACGCTAGAAGGAGTGACTGCTTTTTCTCTGGATCTCTGGGGACACTTGATCTGAGGAAACAAGGAGAGGGGAATTTTTAGAACTCCAGCTTGTACCCTAAGGTTACTGTGGAGATTACCCATCTGTCCTGGAAGTCCTCCTGCCAGAGCTTTGAGAACTGTAGCAGTCTTCCCCCCACTCGAGCGAGCGGGGGCGCCCCTTCATAAAGAGGCCTTAGTGTCTTGTCTAATAGACTTCTTCCCCCAGGACTTCTTTTGTCCCTGGGGTTGACTCTTGTTTCTTGACCCAGACGGAGGAGGCCGTCGCGACTGCGTGGAGGCTGATGCCGCTGGTGCAAGAGTCAGTTTGAAAGAGGGACGCTTACTCTTTCTCTTAACAGGTAGAAGGAGAAACCCGCTAGAACTAAAAAATTCTGTGGAATCTCCCTTACCTTATCCAGCCGCAGGGTTCTGTTATACAGACCCAATCTTCGCCTCTCACGGTGGGGTTCTGGGCCTGTAAAGCACCCGGCCAGAAATAAGGCTAGAAAAAATATTTTCTGAAATGCGGGGTCCAGCTCTCTAAAAAGAAGAAGCGTTACAGGTAAAACCTCATTTCTTCGGACACGAAGCCCGGGTACCATCCAATTCGGCCTAAAAAGGACACTTTGAGATGGATCCGGTTCGCCTGGCTTGCCCCAGTATAGGATATAGGATATTCCCTTTGGAGCTCAGCACAGGACATCTTTACACGTCCAACACTTAAGACACTGGCGTAAAAACTGAGGTATCCCTGTAGGGGGAGGGATTATATAGGGTGTTGAACTTCCTGGTTAGGGTGTGCCAGTGTCCAATCACCTAGTGATACCTATATAACCCATCAGTAATTACTGAGGCTCTGTGTCCCGTGATGTATGAGAAAGAAATATGAATTTTAACTTGTAAGCAACAAATGTCAGAAATAGGCTTAGGCATAAACGGGTTAATTATTGACCTTAGCGAGTACACCAAGCAAGAGCCTATGGAGCTCTAGCAAAGTAAGAAAAGCAAGACTGTACACAAAGAAACAAGTAATCAGCTTAAAGTAGTAGTACAGCAGACTGAATTATAAGTATATGGATAATTCCCTGTGAAGTTTTCTAAAACATCTGGACTTGTCAAACAAAAGCAGTCAAAGTGCTATGATGGTTAAGAAGTAATACTGTATTAAAATGTACCACAACTACATCAAGCTAAACAACATTAACCATTGTTAAGCAACAACAATCTGAAAAAAACAACAAACATTCAGCATTACAAGTGCAGAGTACTAAGTGTTTAAAAAAAAAACAATGAGGTGGTATACACCAGGGGCAGGCAACCTTTTGAGCACAGTGTGCCGAAAAATGTTTTCAAAGAAATTAAGCGTGCCGATTTTATAACAAAAAAATGTCAACTTCACACTCTTAATCACAATAGGATTTTTTATAAAGTAAATGCTGTAAACTACTTTAGTAGTGCAAAATTAACATCCTGCATTCTCACGCCTCAGATCAGCCCCAATTCATGCACCTTCACACCTCAGATCACTGTCCCCCCTGCACATCTGTCCCACCACTGTAACCCCCTGCACATCTGCCCCACCACTCTAACCCCCTGCACATCTGCCCTACCTCTGTACTACCTTGCACATCTGCCCCACCACTGTAACCCTTTGCACATCTGCCCCACCACTGTACTACCTTGCACATCTGTACCCCCCTACTCATCTGTTCCACCACTGTAACCCCCCCTACTCATCTGCCCCACCACTGTAACCCCCTGTACATCTGCCCCACCACTGTACCACCCTGCTCTTTTGTCCCACCACTGTAACCCCCTGCTCATCTGCCCCACCAATGGTCCCCCTTTCTCATCTGCCCCACAACTGTACCTCCATGCATATCTGCTCCACCACTGAACCATCTTCTCATCTGCCCCACCACTGTAACTCCCTTTCTCAACTGCCCCACGACTGTACCTCCTGCACATTTGCTCCACCGTTGTATCCCCATGCTCTTCTGTCTCACTACTGAATCACCTTCTCATCTGTCCCAACACTGAATGCATCTGTTCATCTGCCACACCACTGTAACCCGCTTTCTCATCTGCCCCACCAATGTACCTCCTGCACATCTGTCTCACCTCTGTACCCCCCTACTCTTCTACCCCACCTCTGTTCCCCCTGCTCTAATGCCCCACCACTGTAACCCCCTGCTCATCTGCCCCACCAATGCACCTCCTTTCACATCTGCCCCACTGCTCTACCCCCCTGCTTTTCTGCCCCAACACTGTACCCCTCTGCTCTTCTGGCGCACTGCTGCACCCCCTTCTCATCTCTTTCACCACTGTACCTCCCTGCACATCTGCCCCACAGCTGTGCCCTCCTGCTCTTCTGTTCCACCTCTGAACCCCTCCTGCTCATTTTCCCCACCGCTGTACCCTCCTGCTCATCTGCTCCACCACTGTACCGTCTTCTCATCTATGATATGCATGATATGCAGAGTGGTGAAAGGAAGCAGAGATGAGACACATCTACCTGTCCTGGCACACTCATCCTGCTGATCCACCTCTCGCATCCAGCCCACGTGCTTGTATGTGATGTATGTGATGTCACATACAAGCATATGAAATTGATGCGCAAATATGAGCTCAGGGCAGGGGCATTTTCTGAAAGTAGTGTGCCTGCGTGCAGGATCATAAGTTGGGCCCCCGCAGCTGAGAAAAAGTGGTTGGGTGTGATTTTCATTGCGCTGAAAACTGGCTGTGGCTTAAAGGGACACAGAGTGCAGGGGTTCAGTAGTGACGCAAAGGTTCAGGAATAATTTCAACAAAGTTCCCAGAAGCTCAACAGTAATTCCACAAACTGTCACCCGATTGTGTTTTTTTTTCTGAGATTGGTAGTGGCAACCACGCGTGTCATCTGTCTCCAAATGGTGGACGGGGCTAACAGGACTGTAATTGGCTTTAGCAGTGACCAAGACAGTCCTCCTACCCCTGGAAACAGGGACCGCCCCCCCAGCAGAACTGTGTCGAATCTCTTCCCCATCACAAAAGCTGACGATTGCAGTAACTGCAAAGTTAGAGAACCAAACAACGTTTCCCATCCTGTACAATGTGTGGGGGGCACAGTGCCTCCCCCTCAGTGCAGGTGGGCGTAGGAAATTCTGAAATTGGAATGCATTAGTGTTTCACCGACACTTCCCCGTGCTGCTCTGCTGATGGGGAGGGAGTCGAGTGCCTGCAAAAGAGGCTTTGCGTGTCGCTTTCTGCACCCGTGCCGGGGGTTACCTACCCCTGCTATACAGATTGACCTCTACACCGGCTCTTCCTCCTCACTTGTCAATATAAAATTCAGCAGTTCAATTCAAGTGTATTCTGAGAAGTAGCAAGCAGAAGTGTGCATTGACACAAAAACACCTATAACCCCTGTGTATGCACATAATCTAGAAGAAGAACATTACAGAGGAAAACAGCTTACACATTTTAATTGTTATACTTAAAAAAGTATTATCAGGGAAATAAATGCACGAAAATGGATAACTGCAAACTGAGTGAAAATATCAGCAATCTGTAAATAAACACTTTATTAGCTTTAAATTTTAGACCATTTTTTTTCAGTAAATAGGGGTCTGCAAAGTTGTGCAAACATTACTATCTAAAAATAAAAGGAACTGAGATGTTAAAGAGTCTCTTTCTCCAGACCATGCATTGCAACATAAGCCTTCCCCTAATAGTGTATGTGAATTTAACATATATAATGCATGTTATTTACCTGTATAAGCCTCCCTTGTGTACATATTCAAAGATCCCTGAGCCTGGTGCTGGGCACCACCATCTTGAATGTGAAGTCAGAAGACCCAGAGTGGTCATTCGTGCCTCTGCCTCTGAGTGTCATGCTTGTGGGTGTCAGAGTAATGCTATGACTCATGGGCGGAGATGCTGTGTCAGTGATTAGAAACTCCCAGAAAGGGAAATGAGTAAGGTTACAACAGAATATTGCTTGATATCCAGTCATCATACGACCAGGTTACAAGCAAGGAGGGAGGGGGTTGTGCTAAGGAATTGCCTTTCCTGTAGTCACATTTTCTGTCAAGGCACATTGCAGGAAATTGAATTAAAAAAGATTTATAGATAGGAAAATTATTGCAGGTAAGCATTTAAAATATTTAACTGTTCTGTGCTTCTACCTGATTTTAACATTGGTAACAAGGTCTTTTTTTAGGCGTTTCACTTTTTAAGGGGATTTTCACCTTGACCTCCATTTTTCCTTGCATGTGATTGGGTATTCTTTGCAAAGTGAATTTTCACTACATTCACTAAGCTAAGAGAAAATACCCTTACGAAAAGAAAAGCATATTTTCCTGTAGTAAATATAATTAAGCAGTGATTTTGTTATATTTGTGTGCTGAGCTGTGCCTTCTGTAAAGCACATGAAGGCCAAGAAGACTTGCAAATGCTAATTTGTAAAGAAATAGGAGGACATGTAAACTTTCTATGGACAGCAATAAAAATATGCAAGACTGTACTCATTCATACTGTATATATAACGATTAGTTTACTTCCATGGGAACAAAAGGATATTGACGTTACTGAGCCTGACAGATTAATCTGCAGTATAGCAATCACCCAAGCACACACATTTGTCAAGCTGTTATTGCTATCATTTACTTCTATTATAATTGCCACAATTAGATTTCTTATTGCAAAGAACATCGATCAAGACATCCTTTCTACATTTCATTACAAGGCAGACATTTTTCTGTTTCATTTACAAGGAAAATCCATTTAGAAAACATAAGCCTAATACCTTAGATTCCAGTTTACATTTCACTGTGTACAGTTTCTATACAATCATGACATACAGTTAAGTAGCTAAAATTGTTAAGTCAATACAGTATATTTTCTACAGATTTCAAGAAATAAGGGATGATATTACTACCTACTGACATCTCTTTTTTACAAAACGGTTTCAAAAATTGGACAATGAATTGAATGCCCTATACTTAAATTGCAATTTACTTGAAACATTTTGTTTCAGCAGTATTGTGAAAAAACATATAATACACAAAATATTGCCCCATATGAACATAGACCTTGGAAATAAAATTCCAGCTACCCTGAGTTAATAGTGGCTTAAAAGGAAACTCCAGGCAAAGAGTTTAATGCACAGTACAAATACACATATTTATGCTAAAAAGTTTGTGAACTCACAGAAAGTAACTGATCTTCTGCATGAATAACTCCTAAAATAGCATCTAATCTTTATATAAATTGTAGGTATTAATATAGACCATCTTACTTTAAAAAAAAACACTCACATTCTAAACTAAACAAATAGTTTAAACAATTAAATTCAATAATCGAAAAAAAGGGCAACCAGGGTTAGTTATTCAGATCAATGGGTCAAACATTCCAGTCAACTTAGTTGTAGGTTTCACACGATTTTGGCTACTTGCTGCTCACAAGTTCAACAACATAATTCTGGTCAATGTTGGCTTGGCTTGTTGAATGTTAGTCCTATCAAAATAATTTAAAGCTGAACTTCACTCTCTCAAGCCGGGTTCACACTGGTACGACATACGCTCCAACTTTGGGAGCACATGTCGCATGATGTGTGTAAATCAATGATTCCTTATGAGAGCCGTCTTAACTGGTCCGAAAAGTCGGTCCGACTTTGAAAAAGGTTCCTGCACTACTCTGGTCTGACTTTGATCCCACTTCAGCTCATTGAATATCATTAAAGTCGGATCAAAGTCCGATCCTTGTCCTAACCATCCAACTTGTGACATCCTACATGGTGATTACAACAGCAGTAAAAGGAATTTATGTCACACTGAGATAGTCTGACTTGTCCTTTGACCAATCAAAACTATCTCAAAGTCAGAGCAAAATCTTATCCTGTTCAAGTCGGATGGAAGTAGGACCAAAGTAGAACCGATGTAGCACCGATGTCACAGGGCAAAGTAGGATGACAGTCGTACAACAGTTGTGTTGTACCAGTGTGAACCCGGCCTTCAACACTGACTATTTTTAATTCTTATGCTGCTAGCATTGGTAAATAAATAAGATAATATACTATATCATATTAACTTGTTTGAAACTTTTTTTTACATTTCTTCAGTTACTTTTTGGTTTCCAGGTCTAGGCAAATAATGTCATATATCCCATGGGTCTTCAGGAAGGGAGGATGGGTTTTCTTAGCTAAGCACACCCTTCAGCATGCATGCCTGATCTAAGGGCAGATGGATACCAGGAAGTAAATGTTACAGGAATCATCTGACCATACTTAAGATGAGTTTGATTTGAGTATTATATATGAATTATGTTTGGTACTCAGTTTCAGTGTAGTTCTGCTTTAAGAAGGACCTTAAAGATAAGTTGTTCATAAGTCCATAAGACTGAAAAGTGTTACAAAGGGATTTTTAAAGACTTTCAGCTCTATCAATCCACATTGAACAAAAGGGGTGTTCATAGGAAGTTACCAGAGAAAAAACACTACTCCCCATGGCCAATTTCACCAGCGACAGGTTCTTGGTACCAACAACTAAGGTGACCTATGCTAAAAGTAGTACTTAGAAAGTGCAGGCCTTTCCTCGATATCCATTCCATCATAAGGCTAGCAGGGACTGTCTATGTAGCTAAAAGATGCATTACTTTATAAAGCCATTCTCTTAGGTAACCTCTGTACATAGGATACTAATCATTTATGTTAGATGTCTGTTTCCAAAATGGATAAACTATTATAAAAGATCTCAAGTATAAATAGTCATTAATTCCTTATATCAGGAAACTACTAAAATCATTATAACACACAAAATAAATTTTAAGCCATGCTGTCTGTGTTTGAACAATAATGAATTTTGCTGCACAGATGTATGTAAAAATTGGTGAACATTTGGCTCCTTTGGATATCATTCAAGTCATCTGCTGAACATAAAGAATAAGTGTTCTACTGCTCAAATAAGAAGGAATGGTTAGAAAAAATGGGAGTAATACTCTTTAACTTCATAAACCTGTACATCTTCCTCTCCTGATATATTGCTACTAGGGATGGGCCGAACACCCCCCCGTACGGTTCGCACCAGAACATGCGAACAGGCAAAAAATTTGTTTGAACACGTGAACACCATTAAAGTCTATGGGACACGAACATGAAAAATCAAAAGTGCTAATTTTAAAAGCTTATATGCAAGGTATTGTCTTAAAAAGTGTTGGGGACCTGGGTCCTGCCCCAGGGGACATGGATCAATGCAAAAAAAAGTTTTAAAAACGGCTGTTTTTTCGGGAGCAGTGATTTTAACCACTTCACTACCCGGCCATAGTCAAATGACGTCCACAGATGGGATCTCCCATCCTGGGTGGACGTCATATGACGGCCTAGGCTTCCAGGCCGTCCAGGGGGCGCGTGCCGCCCGCCGCGTTGCTCGTGACCCGGTGCGTGTGCCCGGCGGCCGCGATGTCCGCCGGGTACCCGCGATTGCCCGTTAACCGGGCCGGATCGTGGATCTGTGTGTGTGTAAACACACAGATCCAAGTCCTGTCAGTTGAGAGGAGACCGATCAGTGTTCCCAGTACAGAGAAACACTGATCGGTCTCCTCCCCTTGTACGTCCCCACCCCCTACAGTTATAATCACTCCCCTAGGAAACATTTAACCCCTCGTCTCCCCCTAGTGGTTAACCTCTTCCCTGCCTGTCACATTTATACAGTAATCAATGCAATTTTATAGCATTGATCGCTGTATAAATGTGAATGGTCCCAAAAATGTGTCAAAAGTGTCCGATGTGTCCGCCATAATGTTGCAGTCACAAAAAAAAATCGCGATATTAGTAGTAAAAAAAAAAAATAAATTATTTTTTTTTTAAAATGCCATAAATCTATCCCGTATTTTGTAGACGCTATAACTTTTGCGCAAACCAATCAATATACGCTTATTGCGATTTTTTTACCAAAAATATGTAGAAGAATACGTATCGGCCAAAACTGAGGAAAAAATTTGTTTTTTTTTTTAAAAATTGGGATATTTATTATAGCAAAAAGTAAAAAATATTGTGTTTTTTTCAAAATTGTCGCTCTTCTTTTGTTTATAGCACAAAAAATAAAAACCACAAGGTGATCAAATACCACCAAAAGAAAGCTCTATTTGTGGGGAAAAAAGGACATCAATTTTGTTTGGGTACAATGTCGCATGACCGCGCAATTGTCGTTGAAAGTGCGACAGCGCTGAAAACTAAAAATTGGTCTGGGAAGGAAGGGGGTGAAAATGCCCTGTATTGAACCGGTTAATAATGCTTAAAGTGAAACAATAAAAGTGTAATATTCCTTTAAATTTCGTATCGGGGGGGTGTCTATAGTATGCCTGTAAAGTGGCGCATGTTTCCCGTGTTTAGAACAGTCTGACAGCAAAATGACATTTCTAAAGGAAAAAAAGTCATTTAAAACTACTTGCGGCTATAATGAATTGTCGGTCTGGCAATACACATAAAAGTTCATTGATAAAAACAGCATGGGATTCCCCCACAGGCGAACCCCAAACCAAAATATGAAAAAAAATGGCGTGGGGTCCCCCTCAAAATCCATACCAGACCCTCCAGGTCTGGTATGGATTTTAAGGGGAACAACGCGCCAAATTTTTTTAAAAAATGGCGTGGGGTTCCTTCCTAAAAATCCATACCAGTCCCTTATCCAACCTGGCAGGCCACAGGAAAAGAGGGGGGGATGAGAGAGCGCCCCCCCTCCTGAACCGTACCAGGCCACATGCCCCCCCAAAGCACCTTGTCCCCATGTTGATGGGGAGAAGGGCCTCATCCCCACAACCCTTGCCCGGTAGTTGTGGGGGTTTGCGGGCGGGGGGCTTATTGGAATCTGGAAGCCCCCTTTAACAAGGGGACCCCCAGATCCCAGCCCCCCCGTGTGAAATGGTAATGGGGTACTAATGTACCCCTACCATTTCACAAAAAAAGCGTCAAAAATGTTAAAAAAAGATAATAGACGGTTTTTGACAATTCCTTTATTAATGTCTTCTTCTTTCCCCGCTTCTTCTTCCATCTTCTTCTGGTCTTCCTTCGGTGTTCTTCTTCTTCCTCCAACTTGTTCTTCCCCCGCTTATTCCTTTATCTTCCTCCGCTTCTTCCTCCGGTCTTTTCGTCCGGCATCTTCCACTGGCTTCTTCTTCTCCGCTTCATCCTCTGATCCGCCTCAATGGGAGTCTCCCACTGTGTGACGCTTCTGCTCCGATGACAGCCCCCCTCTGACGCACGGGGCAGACTCCCATTGAGGCGGATTAGAGGACGAAGCAGAGAAGAAGAAGCCGGAGGAAGATGCCGGATGAGAAGACCGGAGGAAGAAGCGGAGGAAGAACAAGATGGAGGAAGAAAAATAACACCGAAGGAAGACCAGAAGAAGATGGAAGAAGAAGCAGGGAAAGAAGAAGACATTAATAAAGGAATTGTCAAAAACCGTCTATTGTCTTTTTTAACATTTTTGACATTTTTTTTGTGAAATGATAGGGGTATATTTGTACCCCATTACCAATTCACACAGAGGGGGCCGGGATCTGGGGGTCCCATTGTTAAAGGGGGCTTCCAGATTCCGATAAGCCCCCCGCAGACCCCCACAACCACCAGGCAAGGGTTGTGGGGATGAGGCCCTTCTCCCCATCAACATGGGGACAAGGTGCTTTGGGGGGGCTACTCCAAAGCACCCTCCCAATGTTGAGGGCATGTGGCCTGGTACGGTTCAGCTTTTCCTGTGGCCTGCCAGGTTGCGTGCTCAGATAAGGGACTGGTATGGATTTTTGGGGGGACCCCACGTCATTTTTTTTTTAATTTTGGCGCGGGTTCCCCTTAAAATCCATACCAGACCTGATCACCCTTAATTATTCGGTGCTATATTGACTGCAAGCTTTTAATGTGATTTAACGAAGCATTGTAAAACTACCTCATCATTCAATATTATATGAACCCCTCCCATTTTCTGCACCCCTGAAGAAGGACTAAACTATATCCCGAAACGCATTGGGTGTGAGGGAGTTTTTTTCATGTATATACTCTGTATGGTGATAGAAACGAATTTTTTAGATAAATCAATGTTTCGTTATAACTTTTTCACTCTGTTTACTCATAAATAAAATTTGTTTACTATTATGTTATCTTGTATATTTTGGTACACTTTTTACATAAGATACTACTGAGTGCCTTAAAAGTCCACTTAGGGGAACCCTTCTTGTTAATGCCAGGGGATAATGTCTTTTGGACTGGACATTAGGGATGAGCTTCATGTTCGCCGAATTATGACCGATATGGGCCGTTCGTGACAAATTCGAGTGGCGTGTCATGGCCCATAATTCACTGCGGCATCGCAGTGCATTGCTGGCTGATGATTGGCCAAGCATGCACTATGACCCGCATGCTTGACCAATCACAGAGCTGGGTGTACAGAGAGCCTTAATGGCTTTGGCCAATTATGGCTCAGGGGGTTTAGTACATGCCCCACACTATATAAGGCCGCCTGCACGTCGGTCCTGTGTAGTGTGTTCCGGCTTGAGAAAGAGATAGACAGAGAGAGAGACAGTGTCATTTGATTTAAGATAGAGTAGGCAGGTCAAGTCAGTTAGCTGCACTTACAGTGTATTGTGTATATATATGCATCCCAGGTGTTGTGTATGTATATATATATATATATATATATATATATATATATATATATATATACATACACATACACTGTATTCAGTTTAGCTAGATCCTGTTCTTTTCTTCCTCATATACTGACAGGCAGGCGTTTTTACAGTGTACTGTGTACCCTGCACAGTTGCACCTACAGTATAGCTACCTGAAGCCAGGTGCTTGTGCAGGCTCTTTGAAGTATTTCAAGTTACTGTACTGTGTACCCTGCACAGTTGCACCTACAGTATAGCTACCTGAAGCCAGGTGCTTGTGTAGGCTCTTTGAATTATTTCCAGTTACTGTACTGTGTACCCTGCACAGTTGCACCTACAGTATAGCTACCTGAAGCCAGGTGCTTGTGTAGGCTCTTTGAATTATTTCCAGTTACTGTACTGTGTACCCTGCACAGTTGCCCCTACAGTATAGCTACCTGAAGCCAGGCGCTTGTGTAGGCTCTTTGAAGTATTTCAAGTTACTGTAATGTGTACCCTGCACAGTTGCACCTACAGTATAGCTACCTGAAGCCAGGTGCTTGTGTAGGCTCTTTGAAGTATTTCAAGTTACTGTACTGTGTACCCTGCACAGTTGCACCTACAGTATAGCTACCTGAAGCCAGGTGCTTGTGTGGGTTCTTTGAATTATTTCTAGTTACTGTACTGTATACCCCGCACAGTCTCACCTACAGTATAGCTACCTGAAGCCGGGTGCTTGTGTAGGCTCTTTGAATTATTTCCAGTTACTGTACTGTGTACCCTGCACAGTTGCACCTACAGTATAGGTATCTGAAGCCAGGTGCTTGTGCAGGCTCTTTGAAGTATTTCAAGTTACTGTACTGTGTACCCTGCACAGTTGGACCTACAGTATAGCTACCTGAAGCCAGGTGCTTGTGCAGGCTCTTTGAAGTATTTCAAGTTACTGTACTGTGTACCCTGAACAGTTGCACCTACAGTATAGCTACCTGAAGACAAGTGCAGGTGTTCTCATACTAATAATACTACAGGCAGGCAGTTGATTCTGCTAGCTGCAGTATAAATTGTTTTAAATATATACATCCCAGTTTTGTGCAGCTACATCTCACTGCAGGTCAATAGTATGTCTAGAAGGCCAACAAGGAGAGGCAGACAGTCACAAGCCAATAAAAGAGGGCAAGCAGGCTCTGTGTCTAGAGGCAACACTGCTGGTCGTGGACACGGTGCATCCTCATCAAAACGTGGCCGTGGGACACGCTTGGCCTTTTTTTTGGCAGCTGGCCGTGTTGAGCCGCAACATGCAGAAGACTTTGTCGAGTGGATGACCATTTTTTTGTCAGATCCCTTCAAGACTGCCTATGCTGATGCCGAGTGACTATCCTGTTATGCTGAGTGACTATCCTCTTCCTCCTCAATGATCATGCTGATAGCTTGTAAGAATATTTTTGTTTCCTGCGCTCCAACTAGAGTATCTGTGAGGGGTTGCAGTGTTGTGGCACCAGCACCAGTGCCTAAGGCCCAATTTTTCAGTCCCTGTTTAACTGGGGCGTGTAATTACAATTTTTGATGATACTTTGCAGCAGGGCTTGTTCCCGCGCTCCAACTAGAGTATCTGTGAGGGGTTGCAGTGTTGTGGCACCAGCACCAGTGCCTAAGGCCCAATTTTTCTGCCCCTGTTCAACAGGGACATGTAATTACAATTCTTGATCTAATATTTCACAACAGGGCCCGTTCCATCACCCACCAAGAGTAACTGTGAGGATGTACAATGTTGTGGCACCAGCACCACCACCACCACCACCAAAGGCCCATTTTTTCTGCCCCTGTTCAACAGGTGCATGTAATTACAATTCTTGATCTAATATTTCACAGCAGGGCCCTGTGAGGGCTTATGCCCCGTACACATGGTCGGACTTTGTTCGGACATTCCGACAACAAAATCCTAGGATTTTTTCCGACGGATGTTGGCTCAAACTTGTCTTGCATACACACAGTCACACAAAGTTGTCGGAAAATCTGATCGTTTTAAACGCGGTAAAACGTAAAACATGTACGTCGGGACTATAAACGGGGCAGTGGCCAATAGCTTTCATCTCTTTATTTATTCTGAGCATGCGTGGCACTTTGTCCGTCGGATTTGTGTACACACGATCGGAATTTCCGATAACGGATTTTGTTGTCGGAAAATTTTATCTCCTGCTCTCCAACTTTGTGTGTCGGAAAATCCGATGGAAAATGTCTGATGGAGCCCACACACGGTCGGAATTTCCGACAACACGCTCCGATCGGACATTTTCCATCGGAAAATCCGACCGTGTGTACGGGGCATTACAGTGTTGTGGCAACACCAACACCTAAGGCCACAATTTCTGCAGAGTATATAGGGTAGGACCCTACTTTCAAACATCCAACTTACAAGCGACTCCTACTTGCAAACGGAAGGAGACAACAGGAAGTGAGATGAAATCTCCCCTAGGAAGGGAAATTCTCTCCTGTAAGAGTTAATATGGGAAAAACGTTTCCCCTCTCCAGTGATGCTTTATCACCAATCCTTGTTTCACTAAAAACCCCAAATTTTCTAAAAACATTTGTCATTGGGACAGAAAGTGAGGTGAAATCTTCTGAAGAGGTGCACAGACAGCAAAACAAATGTCATAGGGGTGATAACCCTTCCCTATGTTTTCCAAAAAGCTTAAAATTGATTTTTTGGCTGGAGCTAAACACGTTAAAAATGTACCAGTTCAAAATTACAAACAGATTCTACTTAACAACAAACCTACAGTCCCTGTCTTGTTTGCACCGCCTGTATACTGCTGTTCAGAGTATAAAGGACCTGGTGGCCCCACGCCTTTCCTTTTTTTAATTTGGGTGCGGGGTTCCCCTTAATATCCATACAAGACCCAAAGGGCTTGGTAATGGACTGGGGGGTACCCATGCCGTTTGTCTCACTGATTTTCATCCATATTACCGGGACCCGACATTACATTAAAGCCGGAAGAAGTTTTAAATTAACTTTATTCCTTTAAAAATGTCATTTTGTGCAGGGACTGTTCTAAGCACGGGAAACACGCGCCACTTTACAGGCATACTATAGACACCCCCCAGGTACGATATTTAAAGGAATATTTCACTTTTTTTTCACTTTAAGCATCATTAAAATCACTGCTCCCAAAAAAACGGCCATTTTTAAAACTTTTTTTTGCATTGATACATGTCCCCTGGGGTAGGACCCGGGTCCCCAAACCCTTTTTAGGACAATACCATGCAAATTAGCCTTTAAAATTAGCACTTTTGATTTTGAACGTTCGAGTCCCATAGACTTCAATGGGGTTCTAACGTTCATGCGAATTTTCGGTCCGTTCGCAGGTTCTGGTGCGAACCGAACTGGGGGGTGTTCAGCTCATCCATACTGGACATATAATGTGCTCGAGCACTTTGTAGCTGGATGTTGGGATGTGCGGCTAGTCTTTCCAACTTTTCCCATACTAAGGGATTCCATTTGCCTCAGTATATTCTTCTGGCCGTCTCGCTGCCGTGGAGTGCGGGGGGAGACATCTTCCTCCTAAGGACAACACTATTCAGCTTACATTTACAGATCTCTCTGATGCCCCTTTGCCTTAAGACAGCTATCCCACTGGCTCAATTATTCGGTGCTATTTTGACTGCAAGCTTTTAATGTGATTTAACAAAGCATTGTAAAACTACCTCATCATTCAATATTATATGAACCCCTCCCATTTTCTGCACCCCTGAAGAAGGACTAAACTATATCCCGAAACGTGTTGGGTGTGAGGGAGTTTTTTATGTATATACTCTGTATAGTGATAAAAACAAATTGCTTAGATAAATCAATGTTTCGTTATAACCTTTTAACTCTGTTTACTCATAAATAAAATTTGTTTACTATTATATTATCTTGTATATTTTGGTACACATTTTACATAAGATACTACTGAGTGCCCTAAAAGTCCACTTAGGGGAACCCTTCTTGTTTCTGTCTTGAATACTGGATGTGGCACTGTTCCAAACTTAGGTTAGTCATTCGTCTTCTTCTTCCTTATCCCCTGGCATTTATATAATTAATAATGAATCCTATTGTTAGGACTGAAACATGTATTACTGTGGCAAAATATCAAAGAGCCTACAAAATACTTTGAAATGCAATAAAGAAAGAATAAAAACACTTGATCAGTAGATAATGGTTTCTATAATTTAGGGTATATTTGGCTACGATTTAATTGCTTTTACATAATTTACATGTCACTAAAGTAATGAAGCACCAATAGACAAACTGTTCCATGTTTTCTCCATAACAGTGTGTAATTGCAAGTCAAGCTGCCTGCTAAAATCTCTCTAAAGCATATATATATATATATATATATATACACAGTATCTCACAAAAGTGAGTACACCCCTCACATTTTTGTACATATTTCATTATACCTTTTTATGTGATAACACTGAAGAAATTACATTTTGCTACAAAGTAGTGGGTGTACAGCTTGTATAACAGTCTAAATTTTCTGCCCCCTCAAAATAACTCAATACACAGCCATTAATGTGTAAACCGCAGGCAACAAAAGTGAGTACACCCCAAGTGAAAATGTCCAATTTGGGCCAAATTAGCCATTTTTCGTTCCCGGTGTCATGTGATTAGTTAGTGTTACAAGATCTCAAGTGTGTGAATGGGGAGCAGGTGTGTTAAATTTGGTGTTGTCGCTCTCACTCTCTCATACTGGTCACTGGAATTTCAACATGGCACCTCATGGCAAAGAACTCTCTGAGGATCTGAAAAAAAGAATTGTTGCTCTACATAAAGATGGCCTAGACTATAAGAAGATTGCCAAGACCCTGAAACTGAGCTGCAGCACGGTGGCCAAGACCATACAGCAGTTTAACAGGACAGGTTGCATTCAGAACAGGCCTCGCCATGGTCGACCAAAGAGGTTGAGTGCACATGCTCAGCATCATATCCAGAGATTGCCTTTGGGAAATAGATGTATGAGTGCTGCCAGCATTGCTGCAGAGGTTAAAGGGCTGGGGAATCAGCCTGTCAGTGCTCAGTCTATATGCTGCACACTGCATAAAATTGGTCTGCATGACTGTCGTTCCAGAAGGAAGCCTCTTCTAAAGATGATGCACAAGAAAGCCCGCAAACAGTTTGCTAAAAAAACAAGCAGACTAAGGGCATGGATTATTGGAACTATGTCCTGTGGTCTGATGAGACCAAGATAAACTTATTTGGTTCAGATGGTGTCAAGCGTGTGTGGTGGCAACCAGGTGAGGAATACAAAGACAAGTGTGTCTTGCCTACAGTCAAGCATGGTGGTGGGAGTGTCATGGTCTGGGGCTGCATGAGTGCTGCCAGCACTGGGAAGCTACAGTTCATTGAGGGAACCATGAATGCCAACATGTACTGTGACATACTGAAGCAGAGCATGGTCCCCTCCCTTCAGATACTGGGCCACAGGGAAGTATTCCAACATGAGAATGACCCCAAACACACCTCCAAGATGACCACTGCCTTGCTAAAGAAGCTGAGGGTAAAGGAGATGGATTTGCCAAGCATGTCTCCAGACCTAAACCCTACTGAATATCTGTGGGGCATCCTCAAACAGAAGGTGGAGGAGCGCAAGGTCTCTAACATCCACCAGCTCTGTGATGTCGTCATGGAGGAGTGGAAGAGGAATCCAGTAGCACCTTGTGAAGCTCTGGTGAACTCCATGCTCAAGAGAGTTAAGGCAGTGCTGGAAAATAACGGTGGCCACACAAAATATTGACACTTTGGGCCCAATTTGGAGAGAAAGAGATACAGTTGTGCTCATAAGTCTACATACCCTGGCAAAATGTATGATTTCTTGGCCATTGTTCAGAGAATATGAATGATAACACAAAAACTTTTCTTTCACTCATGGTTAGTGTTTGGCTGAAGTCATTTATTATCAATCAACTGTGTTTACTCTTTTTAAATTATAATGACAACAGAAACGACCCAAATGACCCTGATCAAAAGTTTACATACCCCATTTCTTAACCACTTCAATACAGGGCATTTTCAACCTCTCTTGCAGCACAGGACCCCCAAAAAAGACTGCCTCCAACCTGCAACTGCCATGTATGGGCTGCAGCTCTTCAACATGCTCAATCGCAGGTACAAATGAAAGACAAACAACAAATAATAAACAAACCATTTACTCTACGGTATGTAGAGCGCTGTGATGTGGATACTTCTAGAGTAAAGGAGAATACATCACCCAACATGTGATACATCTCACAATCAGCCACTCCTCTTTTTGTATAACTACCACATTTTACAGACTTTCTTTTGCTTTCCAAGGCTCTGATAAAGATGGAACCACTCAAAATGCGTTAGCCTACCATTGGGCGTTTGCCCTTTCATGGGCATGATTAATTCTAAATGAATATTTCGTAACCTAGTTTTTATGAATACGTAGTAACTTCTTTGTACTCATTTACATTGTTTTAGAATAAACTTTATCATTTTGATTCATGCGTTAGATCAAGCGCCTTCCACCTCTTTTTTCACAGGGCATTTTCACCCCATTCCTGCCCAGGCCAATTTTCAGTTTTCATCGCTGTAACATTTTGAAAGACAATTGCGCGGTCATGCAACACTGTACCCAAATAAATATTTTTTTCCCCACAAATAGAGCTTTCTTTTGGTGGTATTTGATCACCTCTGCAGTTTTTATTTTTTCCACTAAAGAACAAAAGAAGAGCACAAAAGAAGTTGGAAAAAAACACAATATTTCTTACTTTTTGCTATAATAAATATCCCAGTTTTAAAAAAACAAAAAACAAATTTTTTTCATCAGTTTAGGCCGATATGTATTCTTCTACATATTTTTGGTAAAAAAAAAAAAAAAAAAAAATCGCAATAAGCGTATATTGATTGATTTGCGCAAAAGTTATAGCGCCTACAAAATAGGAGATAGGTTTATGGCATTTTTATTATTTTTTTTTTACTAGTAATGGCGGTGATCTGCGATTTTTATCATGATTGTGACAATGCGGTGGACATATCAGACACTTTTGACACTATTTTGGGACCACTGACAGTTATACAGTGATCAGTGCTATAAACATGCACTGATTACTGTATAAATGTCACTGGCAGGGAAGGAATTAACACTAGGGGGCGATCAAGGGGTTAAATGTGTTACCTAAGGAGTGATTCTAACTGTAGGGGGAGGGGACTGCCTGGGTGAGGAGACCAATCGGTGTTCCTCTATACTAGGAACACATGATCTGCCTCCTCTCCCCTAACAGTACGTGGATCTGTGTGTTTACGTGGCGGGCACGCACGTAGCCCCTATACCACCGGGAAGCCGAGGACGTCATATCACACTCGCCCAGGATGGGAGATCCAATCTGCAGACATCATATGACAATGGACGGGTAGGGAAGTGGTTAATACCGTGCATTGCCCCCTTTAACATCAATGACAGCTTGAAGTCTTTTGTGGTATTTGTGGATGAGGCTCTTTATCGTCTCAGATGGTAAAGCTGCAAATTCCTCTTGGCAAAAAGCCTCCAGTTCCTGTAAATTCTTGGGCCACCTTGCATGAACTGCACGTTTGAGATCTCCTCAGAGTGGCTCAATGATATTGAGGTTAGGAAACTGAGGTAGCCAATAACAGGTCGACTTGGCCTTGTGTTTTGGATCACTGTCATGTTGGAATGCCCCATGCGCAGCTTCCTGGCTTATATAAGCAAATGTTCCTCCAGTAATTTTTGATAACATACTGCATTCATCTTGCCATCAATTTTGACCAAATTTCCTGTGCCTTTGTAGCTCACACATTCCAAAACATCAGTGATCCACCTCCGTGTTTTACAATAGGAATGGTGTACCTTTCATCACAGGCCTGGTTGACTCCTCTCCAAATGAACCATTTATGGTTGTGGCTAAAAAGCTCAATTTTGGTCTCATCACTCCAAATGACTTTGTGTCAGAAGTTTTGAGGCTTGTCTGTGTGCTGTTTGATGTATTGTAAGCAGGATACTTTGTGGCACTTGCATAGTAATGGCTTTCTACTGGCGATTTGACCATGCAGCCCATCTTTCTTCAAGTGCCTCCTTATTGTGCATCTTGAAACAGCCACACCACATGTTTTCAGAGAGTCCTGTATTTCACCTGAAGTTAGTGGGTTTTTCTTTGCATCCCAAACAATTTTTCTCGTAGTTGTGTCTGAAATTTTAGTTGGTCTACCTGACCGTGGTTTGGTTTCAACAGAACCCCTCATTTTCTACATCTTGATTAGAATTTGAACACTGACATATGGCATTCTCAATTCTTTGGATATCTTTTTATATCCCTTTCCTGTTTTATACAGTTCAACTACCTTTTGCCGCAGATCCTTTGACAATTCTTTTGCTTTCCCCATGACTCAGAATCCAGAAATGTCAGTGCAGCACTGCATGAAAGATGCAAGGGTCTGTAAACCCTGGAACACCACTTTTAACTACAGGTAAGCTTGCACAGTTAGAGATATTCACTGTTTCCGCATGTGCCGACATCATTGGCACATGTGCGCTGAAGAAATGGCCTGCTCGTGCTGTTTCCTCAGTAGCCGTGCCATGACCGGCAGCTCCCGCGGGCATGCGCGGGAGTGACATAATTGTGGCTCCTGCCAATCACAGCTCCGGGAGACACGTCGCCGGTCACAGCGGTGGGCACTGACTGCTGCAACAGCTTCGATCCAAGGTAAGTATTTCATAATGAGCTAGTATGCCATGCATACTAGCCCATTATGCCTGTCTTGCAGGGGGTTTTTTTTGAGTTTACAACCACTTTAAATGTAGCACTATGACCATAGGAGTTGCAAATGTCAGGGTTCCCTACTGCTGCGCAGCCAGTCACACAGCATTTCCTTCTTGCATCCAGATTCAGTCTTTAGTTTATTTTTGTTGTTTTATTAGGGGATAATAACTTGGATGGGGTTAGGGATTATGGGATGCCCAACTTATCAGCAACAACAAATCCAGGGACAACTTTCCTCCCTCATCTACAGCATCCGCTTCTTCCTCCTACACAAATCTTTTTTTGCACAGCTCTGTTGGGTTCACTCCTTAGCAGCTAACAGTCTTTTTGTTAGCTTAGCAACCGCCCATTACAGGCTAGAAACTCCCAGTCCCTTTGGAAAAGTAGCAGTGGAGTGAACTGCATCCTAA
The DNA here is from genome assembly GCF_042186555.1 of Aquarana catesbeiana. Lineage (NCBI taxonomy): Eukaryota > Metazoa > Chordata > Amphibia > Anura > Ranidae > Aquarana > Aquarana catesbeiana. Next base: position 302,166,348 of record NC_133328.1, on the reverse strand, counting down.
AACTCCTTCTGCTTCCCTGTAGACACTGATCCCAGCACCACTTCTGCAGAAAATGCTAGCCCACCTGGCTGCGCCCAGCCCAACTGGCTGATTCTTCTTCTTAGTCCTCCTGACTGACACTCTGCACCAGTCCTGCCTGACTGACACACTGGAGACTTCCCAGGGCAAGGTTGGATGAAGACTTAAGCACACCGCTGTCTTCAAGAGAGACCTGCTACAGCTGGCAGCCTCTCCCCTTGTCTGTCCCTTCACCATGCTGATCTACTCACTCCTTCTCTCTTTGCTCCTGCTGCCTCTCTGGAAAGCTTTTCTCCAACTGCCTTCTGTGGTAGGATCCTTCCAGGCCAGCCACCCGAGCTCCAGACCAAGGTAAAGCCCCTCAAAGGCCACCGACAGCCTTCCTCAGCACTGTTTCCCCATCTTCCACCCAATTCCCCTACTGGTATGGCTCATCCAATATTTAAAGGCTCCTTGGTTCCCTGCCAGGCCCACTTCCTGGGGATTGGCCAAGGACCTCCAAATATGCAGAGGAGCCCCTCCTAGCCTCCACCCACTAACTTCTAGAACATTCTCCAATATTCTAGAACCAGGGGGAGGCACTAGAGAGCTGCCTGAATGAGTTATCCAGCCCTAACCTTTAATAACCCTGACCCAGATTCAGTGACTTAGGTTTATCCCAATTCAAAGATTTCTAAAATAAATAAATAAATGTAGGGATTTCCCCCTTCTTATACAAAATCTGTGCTTCAACAGCAAATGTCCATGCAATGCACACTGCTCTGCTGATGACAGGTGCAATTCACCTTCCTGTAAGAAATGCTCTGTCCAGTGGTCCAAATTTCACCCATGCTCCACACAACTCACTAGAGCCTTAGACTCTACTATAAATATGGGTCATTATACATTTTATATACGATGATTCATTTCCGACAAACAAAAGGTCGTCCATTCTCCCTGTCACCAGATGTATGTCAGAGCCATTTAATGATATAAAAAAACAGCCATCATTGCGCACTACATCTATTTATTTAATACCCGTGTCAGGCCACAACAATAAAAATCTCTCCACTCACAATAAAAGGTGCCTACCCCAGCACCTAGTATGCCCAACCTGTATTACATGCCAGACCGCTCGCTGCACCGAGCCATCGGACACCAGCATCCATTCCATGGGCAGAAGAAGAGCGGAAACCGGAAGTGACATATAGCCAAAAACTCTGCCTCAACGCATTTTACCCAATGGTTGGACGTCTTAATTTTTTCTTTGAAACGCAGCTCTTATTTATATATGCTATACTGTATCTTTTATTTATATTTTTATATATATATATATATATATATTCACATACATACATGCATTAAGTGCACTAATAGGGGGAGCACTTATTTTTGAGAGCAGATAATGATAAAAGCAAATGATGAATACCAAATGTGTTGCTTCAAGTCAAGTGATGGACGTGTATCACTCCCAGGCCATACCAGATAAACACATATTGCCAAAGCAGCTGGATAATGTTACCAAAAACATCCCAAGACAACCAACAAGGGTGTTCATCCAAACATTTACCTACAGTGCAAGAGGTAAAAAAAAAAACGATATCACGTAAAACATATGAAAGAAAAGCCTTTCTTACCATCTATTGCCAGTTTAAGATCAGTAAGCGTACTTCTGACTCGACTGATCACGCGCTGCATGCGATCAATTTCCTGGCGTAAGAATATATTCATTGGCTGGATTGGACCCATTTTTTGCAGGCGAGCTTTAACCTGTAACATATAGTTTAATGTTAAATTGGTATAATTAAGAAGAATATAACATCTAGGGATACATTTGTGATTTTAGACTCTTGCTACAGAGATTAAAGCATTTTTAACAACTGTAATTTAGTAGAACATTAATTTCACTGTGCTGAAAATTAGGTCACTACAAGCAAGTGGATGGGTTTCTCAATAGCATCATATTCAAATTATCCACATATACCCAGTCCAAGGAATTTTTCCTCCACCAGGTATAATGATACTGGTAAAAGTCTGCCATGTATGTAATATCATTTGATAATCAAATTTGGGGAGGTTAGAGCCCCTGTCAGTTTTTACCGGTCTGTGAGTTTTGGTGTGCGGCCGTCTCTTGGCGGGTTTGCTGTTGTGCCATGTTCTTTCCATTTGGCTATGATAGATTTGATGGTGCTCCTAGGGATCATCAAAGAGTTGGATTTTTTTTTTATAATCTAACCCTGACTTGTACTTCTCAATAGCATTGTCCCTTACTTGTTTGGAGAGTTCTTTGGTCTTCATCATTTCACTAATTATGTGACTTCTGAAGGTAATTGGTTGCACCAGAGCTTTTTTATGGGCTTCATAACAAAGGGGGTGAATACGCACATGCCAATTATCAGTTTTTTATTTCTGAAAAATAGTTTTAGGTATATATTTTTCTAATTTTACTTCACCAACTTTGACTATTGTGTTCTGATCCATCACATATAATTCAGATTAAAAAAACATTGAACTAAAGGCTGTAATCTAACAAAATAGGTAAAAAGCCAAGGGGGTAAATACTTTTGCAAGGCACTGTATATGTTAGCTATCAATGTCCATTTTTATAACATCCATTACATTAACCTGTATCATAATCCCTACAGGTTCATAAAACAGGTTTTGGTGCATGTTATGTTTATTGCTCTGAAATTCCAAATGTGAGCCTACTTTTTTTTAAAAAAAACCTTAACTCTGTCTGTCAGCGATGAACCGTTTAGTTTCAAGAGTCATAATGAAACTTGATTTTAATATATTCTTTTCATCCTACCTTCATACAATTTGCTCATCTAAATTTTCAACACCTAATTGTGCTCTGTATTTAAATATGACAGGCAACAGACTTTCCCTCTAACTAATACATTCACACTGTTAAATTGCGCTGAAAGGCCACCAAAAAGAGATAAAGACAGACAATTTTTCTGTCCTTTTTGCATGAATAATGTATTTGGTATATAAGATTACAAGAATAAAATGTAACATACCGTTTATAAGAAATACTGAAATTAAACTTAATTCTTAAGCAAAGCAATTGTAAAAATCACATATTCTGGCCATTCAAAAGAAAAGTATTTTAAGCTTTGCTTGTACACTATATAAAAAAGAGACAGAAAACACTTTTTCTTAAACATTAAAATGTTATTATTTGTAAAAACATTTTCGGAAATGCTTACATGGTACCTGTCATTCGCACAAAAAGTATATTTTAAAATGAATGTGACCCAAGTGCTGTACATTCACCTAGGAATCATTAGCATTGTTTCTAAAATACATTCATGACATTGTGCATCATTCACCCACATCTGATCTTCAGTGGCATACATAGCTCGCTGTACTATTATATCCTATGTGTCACCCAGCGAACATAGCCTTCACACAGCTGCAGAGCGGGACCCTTTCATTTTGCAGTGATTTCTTTACAGAGGTCAACACACCCCCTACTGGGTCAGATCCACAGCAAGGATCATGAGCTTTGCTAACTGCAGATTTGACTTACAGTAGTAGGAGGTGTCGGACCTTTGTAAATGGACCACAGCTTCCAGGGAACATAGGTCCCTCTCTGCAGCTGCTGAAAGGGACAGGCTTCTCTATGTATGCTGTGGCTGCTTTGGAAAGAAAATACACTGTAAGAAATTGAACCTTTTGGTTTTGATCCTAACTGAAATTCGGCTTTAGGTTGCACTGATTCCTCTGCTTATAGCTTCTAATGTTAATGATGTTCTCAAAGCAGTGAATATTTGCTCATAATTATATATTTGTAAATTTTTATTGGGTTTTTAAGAATTGTTTTTTTTATTTAGGACATAGTTTCAAACAGAATCTATTTTACCTGACCCTACTGTGATATGTAATATTCTCCTATTTTAGTCACTTAACAATATGTACGTTAATGCAAAGCATGAGGTTTTGCGTACTTTGAAAACCAGGGACATGATCAATAAGAAAAACATGCATGAACAATAATTTCTGAAACCTTTTCGAGTTGTGTAAATCAATGAAGCACTATGATTGGATGGCTCAAGGTCGCACATGGAATTCTAGCCTTAGCGAATATGTTTTTACATCAAGCATTCTAGGTCTGGAGCACCATGGTAATATACAGTAATGTTGCTAAAATAAAAGATCAATAAGCAGACTGATGTCAGCAGCAGATGTGTGAAGATATTTACTGGAGGTAATAAAATCATCTTGTTCGATGAACACATGGACAGGCATGTACAGCTGATATTTTACAGTGTGGCACTTACACTTAGCGTAAACTGTTAAATGGGAAGCTAAATATAGCTGAATGACACAGGCCAGCATGTTATGAGCTTCATAGATCATACCTCATGAGGGATGTAGTCCTCTGGTAATTTCTCCAGCATCTCATCTGCTAGTCGCTGCACAATGGTCTCTCTTGTCTCTCCTGCACCTCCTCCACTGTCCTTGGGCTGAATATTGACTATTGTACTCAGTGTCTCATTTGCCATGTTTGTCTGGTAGGTTATATCTGCATTAGGATGCAATCCAAAGACCTATTAAAAAAAAGCAATACAAATACATAAAGCATTAATAATTGTGTAATCCTAATGTAAATATTAGAGAGAACAACATCCAGAGTGCTTATTGTAAAGCTGAACACCTATTTGGGTGAGAGACAACAAAAACCTAAAGTGCAAATTAGTTAATGTCTGTCTTTACCGGGTATCAGTTTTAAATAAGAAAAACTTTCAGAGAAAAGGTTTACAGATAAAACCACAATTCATATTCAGCATTGCTTGTCTATGTATGTAGAGCTTCAATCAAAGGAGTGCAAACCTCCTTCAACAACACCCTGCCCAACACTGTTTGGGTACATTTACAATATAAAATCTGAAATGGGACAAGGGACTTGCAAAGCAAAAGGCATATCTTCTTCTTTATTCCATCAAAAGTTGCAGACATTACTCCTGTTTAGGAAAAGATTTTGTACCGTGTACAGAGTAATTAGTACACTGCTCTGTATGTGATCAACTTTGATGGAATAAAGAAGAAGACACGCTTTTTGAATTGTAAGTCCCCTGTGCCATTTCAAATTTTAAATTAATCTCATATGCAGGCACATTAGTAGCAATGACGAAGACTGTCACTGAAGACAGAACCTGCACTTTGAAACAACAATCCTGGGCTTGCTGCATGTGCCCACCCTGGGCATCTTTCTGCTTCCTCTACAGTAAGTAGTGCACACATTATCCAGATATATGTGCAAAATTACCATATATAAGGCAATAGCCATAACATGATGGTTATTTTTCAGAAAAATAGCCATCACAAATCCTTCCTGGCACCCATGCTTTTTACGACATGAAATATTATAAAATGAGTGGCACACAATGGAAATAACTTTAAACATTCACACTGGAGAATGGTCTCGCCTCTAGCTTTGGTGACCCTGCTTGTTCATTATTGTATTAATGTGGTGTACTGTATACTACAAGTAAAACTAAAGTAGGGCTCTGCATTATTGTAAGCCAAGGTACAGTCCAGATATCTGATACTATATGCCAAGCACTATGACGGAATGCAACTAAACATCTGCATTAGCAGTTTGAGTGTAAATTTAGGCACCATCCTAGAACACCATATCACCACACTCCTAAAGCTGCCTTTGGACTTTTTCAGCCCTCAATTTTCAGAACAAATATGTGTATGCAGCCTTACAGGTAAACAACATAATAACACAAGACTGGAGCAGGAGTTTGCTATATAGTTAATAGTTAAATATAAAAAGGAAAATCAAATGTTTTACCTCAGGTGTGTCCACCAATGGCAATAGCTCTATATACTGAAGGTATTCATCAATTGCTTTGCCTTTAGGGATTCCGTAGCCTTTATAGAAGCAAAACTTGTCAGAAAACATGTGGTCTCCAAACCAGACCCTAGCAAATGTGTTCAACAATGTCTTATCCAAATCATCAGTCACACGACCACCGTACTGAACTTCTCCCAACATGTAACGCAAGCAGTTCCAGTTCACGGGACGTTTAGTGCCCACGTCATCTAAATGGTTTTGGACAAACTGAATACTGGCAGCAAAATCCGCTTGGTTAAATTCATATGGGATGTTCCAACCTAAAGGACCAAACTTTCTTCTCTCCTATAGAAGAAAATACAGTAAATTAACATGTGCGGCAATATGTGTTTGTTACAACAGGCATAGCTGATATTTTAAAGACTCAAGACAGAAGCATGTCACTATAAAAGCAAATATTTATGGCATTTTACTAATTTCAATAGTTTCCTTTATAATAAAAAAATAACTGCTTAAACAATACATGAACCTATAACAGTTTCAGCCTTAACCACTTGAGCCATGGAAGGATTTACCCCCTTCAAGACCAAGCCCTTTTTTGCGATACGGCACTGCGTCGCTTTAACTGACAATTGGGCGCTCGTGCGACATTGCATACAAACAAAATTGAGGTCCTTTTTTTCCCATAAATTGACCTTTCTTTTGGTGATATTTGATCACCTCTGTGGTTTTTATTTTTTGCGCAAAAAAAAAAAGAGTGTCAATTTTGAAAAAAAGACAATATTTTTTACTTTTTGCTATAATAAATATCCCCAAAAAAATATATAAAAAAAAACAAATTTCTTCCACAGTTTAGGCCAATATGTGTTCTTCTACATATTTTTGGTAAAAAAAAATTGCAATAAGCATATATTGATTGGTTTGCGCAAAAGTTATCACGTCTACAAAATAGGGGATAGATTTATGGCATTTTTATTATTATTATTTTTTCTATTAGTAATGGCAGCAATCTGTGATTTTTATCGTGACTGCGACATTGCGGCAGATAAATTGGACACTTTTGACACTATTTTGGGACCATTGGTATTTATACAGCGATCAGTGCTATAAAAATGCACTGATTACTGTATAAAAGTCACTGGCAGGGAAGGGGTTAAACACTAGGGGGTGATCAAGGGGTTAACTGTGTTCCCTCAGCATGTTCTAACTGTAGGGGGGATGGGCTCACTAGAACATGACAGAGATCACTGCTCCCGATCACTGGGAGCAGTAGATCCCTGTCATGTTGCTAGGCAGGACAGGGAAATGCCTTGTTTACATAGGAATCTCCTCGGTCTCCCTCTGTGTACCACGATCGCGGGCCACTGGCGGACATTGAGACTACGGGACCCGCGGGCATACGCACGCGCCTGCTAGCCTCGGATGACGCAGCAACATATGGGTACGTCGTTTTGCGCATCCGTGCCACTTTGCCGATGTATATAGGCGTGAGTCGGTCGGCAAGTGGTTAAAGTGATACTAAAAGCACCCTTTTTTCACTAAAATAAAAAAGAGGTTTATACTTTCCTTTTCTGTACAAGGATATTGCACAGAGATGACCCTTACCTCTTCTTCTGGGGTTCCCCACAGCCCTGTCCGTTCCCCCTCTTCTGAGTGTGCCCCCATAGCAAGTCACTTGGGGGGCACATGTGCGGGTGCGCTCCCAAGCCAGGTCATGTGTGTCTACAGACACACACAGCCTGGCTTGGCCTGTCTCCTCACTCCCTTCTCACTGAATTTGACTGACAGCAGCAAGACCTACTAGCTCTTAGTCTGCTCTGCTGCAGCCAGGCACAGCACTGGATTGAGAGGGAACTCAGGGGGAAGGTTTCAGTGGAAGAAGAAGGTTTCGTGCAGGAAATGCATTACGGTAAGCACAAAAAAGTTTTGACTTTAGAACCACTAAGTTTAGTTTAGGAAAAAAGGTTTTAAAAAAATGAACACAACGGACATTACCTACATTTAGTCCTAAGTGTCAGTTGCGCTGGTGCCAACTATCATAGTGAAAATCCAAAGTCCTCTGTCCCTCTCCCATACTCCCACAGCTGAAATCCCCCAGTGCTGTGGGGGTTAATACCAGTGATAGAGCAGTGACAAGAACTCATCAGGAATGCAGACTATGCCTGCCCTTTCTGCCCACCTCCTCCATTTATAGAAGCTGTAGTAAAGCTTCTATGAATAAAAACCACTATTAGATGAAGGAAAAGTCCACAGGAAAGGGTGGGCATAGTTGGCACTTTTTATATGTCCTTATCACAGGTCCAGCACTGGTATTAACCCCACAGCACTGTACGATTACAGCTGCAGAGGTACGGGAAGTGGACAGAGGACTTTGGATTTCCACTATGACAGCCAAAACCAGCACAAAGGGACATTTTGGATCAATTGTAAGTAATTTTTCTTGTGTTGATTTAAAAAAAAAAAAGCCTAGTACACCGGCCGAACGGCTTCTGTCGAAGGGGCATGACTGAAAAAGGTCTGCTGATCGGCTCCCGAAGTGTTCTGGTGGGGGCCGTTCCAGAACAGAACAGCAGGGGAGATCTCTGTACTAACGTCATATTGTTAGTACAGTGGCTCCTCCTGAGCTGTAAAGTTTTTTTCATTCAGCCCTGATGGGCTGATGGGTTGAAAAAAAAAATACTAGTGTATACCAGGTTTTAGGTTTACCATGTTACAAACTGATTGCACAATCTGAGTAAAATCCTAAATACATTTACTAACAAATTAACTGTATAGAACTAGGGTGTTCCTGTACAATTCATTTAATTTAAGGTGTGTGCCCAGAGCAAACTTTTTTAGTTGTGGATAGAGTGGTGAAGAGTTAGAACCTTTATTGGGTTTTGCTGCTAAATAGGGCTCTATTAGTGATATTTTCCCTCACGTTTTCATCAGACAGGAAATGAAATAAAATCTCCAACAGCAACACAGAGTAGGGGAAGGAAAAAAACATGAGTCAGCATTTTATTGCTGTCTGAGTCCCTGTTGCAGATTTTCTCTCACTTCCTGTATAGTGAAACCATTGCCACTGTAACAGTAACAGCTGGCCATATACTGTGCAAGGTTTGTCTGGCTCCTGATGAACTTTGGCAAATTTGCTCTGTGGCTGGCCCTGTCAGCCCCATCCTGCCTGACATCCATTGATTCAAAAATATATATTAACCGGTTCAATACCGGGCAATTTCACCCCCTTCCTTCCCAGGCCAATTTTTAGTTTTCAGCACTATCGCACTTTAAACGTCAATTGCGCGGTCGTGCGACGTTGTACCCAAAAGAAATTGACGTCCTTTTTTTCACCACAAATAGAGCTTTTTTTTGGTGGTATTTGATCGCCTCTGCGGTTTTTATTTTTTGCGCTATAAACAAAAGAAGAGCGACAATTTTGAAAAAAACACAATATTTTTTACTTTTTGCTATAATAAATATCCCAATTTTTTTTTTAAAAAACACATTTTTTCCTCAGTTTAGGCCGATACGTATTCTTCTACATATTTTTGGTAAAAAAAAATCGCAATAACCGTATATTGATTGGTTTGCGCAAAAGTTATAGCGTCTACAAAATACGGGATAGATTTATGGCATTTTTAAAAAAAAAAATTTTTTTAATTTTTTTTAGCGGCGATCGCGATTTTTTTTGGTGACTGCGACATTATGGCGGACACATCGGACACTTTTGACACATTTTTGGGACCAATCACATTTATACAGCGATCAATGCTATAAAATTGCATTGATTACTGTGTAAATGTGACAGGCAGTGAAGGGGTTAACCACTAGGGGGCGGGGAGGGGTTAATATGTTTCCTAGGGAATGATTCTAACTGAAGGGGGAGGGGACGCACTAGGGGAGGAGACCGATCTGTGTTCCTCCGTTCTGGGAACACAGATCGCTCTCCTCAGAGCTGACAGGCTGTGGATCTGTGTGTTTACACACACAGATCCACATGCCGGCCCGGTTAACGGGCAATCGCGGGTGCCCGGCGGACATCGCGGCTGCCGGGCACACGCACCGGGTCCCGAGGAACGCGGCGCGCGCGCGCGCCCCCCTAGACGGCCGGGAATCCAAGGACGTCATATGACGTCCACCCAGGATGGGAGATCCCATCTGTGGACGTCATATGACTATGGGCGGGTAGGGAAGTGGTTAATAAATATATAATATAATAAAATATTAATCAAGTTAATAGATACAATTAAACCAATGCAGACTTTGTAGACCTCACGTATACAAAGCAAACTAACAAAAAAAGTGAGAAATTGCATCTGTATATTCTCAACTGTCAACTGTGGCCAACAGGATATATTGCATATGTTCACTGAACAAAGCCGTATATACCAAAAAATGACAAAGAGCATGTAAGGACCAAAATGCAAAATTTTTCCTAAAATGCACGCATAAGCTCAGACACACAATATACATGCCAAAAAGATATACTGTAAGTATAAATCGGAAGAATTCATAAAGGGTGCTGTAGACACCTTTTCAAACTCTGTCAGGGCACAGCACCGAAAGTGTTGGCGCTTGCGCCCAGCTCATGTACCTGTCACAGACAGAGGAAAGACAATTAATAAAGGAAATAACATTATAAAATGTAGTAAACAGAGGTCTTACTTGCACTGTTGTGTGCAGAAATGCAACAGCATAAAGCAGAGGCTTCCACTGCGGTACATTGGTTACATCCAGTAATTCCTGAGACACTCCAGAATATGTCCTCTTTAATCCTGCTTTCACACCTACAGACAAAGCACAGATAAATCTTTTATTTTCCTATATCTCCTGTTATGTTCTTGAGAGCAAGGAAATTATTCATAAAAATCTGCAATCTATTTTTAAAGAAAGCCTTTTAAATAATAGATGGCTCCATAGATATTTGCTTCTGTTAAAAACAAAGATGATACAGCACCATTGCATTAGAAAACTATGCAAATGCAACAAAAAATAATGTATTCAACAAAGTATAAGTCAGGAAAGTGTACTGTTTTATTTTCTGCAAACATCAAAAAATGTCCATCATCTATTGTTTAATGCTTACTGAAGCTATTATGTTTCTCAGTGCACTCAAGCACTGGGTTTACATGTTTTGACAAATCATAGAATCAAGCATAAAGCTAGGTTCATAGATCACTAATGAATGTTGCAAAAAAAAAGTACATTAGACAATGGTCTTCAGAACGGGACAGGTCTAATTTAAAGCTCAGCTTAGGCAAAAAAAAAAAATTAAAAAATCCCCAGCTATAGCTAAATATAAAAGCAGCTTCAGCAGCAATATTCATCTTTAATCCAAAACTGCACCATGCAGTACTTTTTTGTTTTTTTGCTACAAGATGTCCTTAGTCTTCAGGGTTAAATTACATTGAGTATTACTCAATCCAGAAAACCAAGAATATTTCTGTATATGCAAGGTGTCATAGGCCCATCACCTGAGAAAGCATCGCCAAGTCATCTTGCATTCATTGCCTATCGATGCATATCAGTAGACAACAGGAAAAAGTATATTGAAAAATAGCATAGCATTGCAAGCTTTGCTCGCCACCATACCTTTCCATAGGGGAAATGGTCGTGACGATGCGGGTATTGTGATATTATACTAGTAGAAAGCTAACAACATAATGTTTCATCTGCTTGTTATCGCTTTCCGCTCATTCTCTTGCTTGTATATTTGATATAACTTCAATAAAATGCATGTACAAAAAAAAAAAAAAAAAAAGCATAGCATACACACGGCAGAGCTTCAATGGGGCAAAGAGGGCCACATGGCAGGCAGCATGAAGCCCAGAGGAACTCAAGCTTCTTGAAAAAAAAGTCAATATAATCTAATTTAACTTACACACAAGGTATTTTGCCAGTGGCATGTAAAGCATCACGAAAGATCTACCACTTCTGCTTAAAGCAAACCTGATGTAACCTAACCCATGTCCACTTATAATAAGGTCATAAAAGTGCTGAAATGCAAACATCAATTAATTAGGAAATCATGCGTAGTTAAAAGAGTTGCCCCCAATAACAAGGTGCTTTCTTTGAGTTATAAAGTCGCCCATAGACATCCAAGCCGTTAAACTTTCTTAAAGTACTATTCTATGCAGTATATACTGAAAACAATATGTTTATACAGTGTGTATTATGTGATAGGAAAACCAATAAACAAAAGTGTTCAGAAAGAACAAAGCTTAATCAGCCTGTACAAACCCCCATTATGACAATCTGCGAGTCTGTGTCTTACAAATACAAATTTAATAACAGAAATTAAAAATCTGAGCTGGCTTTCCAGGCAAACTGTTTTCTATATATGAAAATTATTAGTCTGCCTTTGTGGTATATAATGCCTCTAAATGGACACAGCATAATGCAAAAGTCAGGCTTAATAATGCAATGGTTATTATGTACCTAGATTGGTCTTATTATTCAGAAATAATTGTGCTGTGATGTCTATTGTAACACAACTAGCTTGTGCTGAACTGTAAATGTTGGGAAAGCCTCCCATAGCCCAGGCTTTTACTTTCTGCAGAAATGTTTCTGATGGCATTGTATGATTCAGAAAGCAGCCCTGTGGCCTTAAAGCAGAACTCTAGGCATAGGATGTATTAATGTGAAAAAACACGAAGCTTTACAACCCCTTTAAATAATAGGACCTCAATGCACAGTACATTAGGTGTCAATAGACCTTCATTGTTTGCTCTGTTGCTGTGCACTGATTGCCCATTCTAAATGAATGGGCTGCCCTAATGCAAGGCCAGTTAGCGTGCAAGTTACCATGCATTAATGGACCTGCAGCACTGCAGTGGAACAAGAAGGTGAAGGGGGATAAAAGTCCATTATTCAGATGATTCCACTGATGCAAAAAAAAATAAATAAACTAAAGACATTTTTTTATTTATTTTGTATAGAGTGGAGAGGGATTAGAATACCTGCCAGGTTTTTATTGTTGTCTTTGTCCTTATTACGGAGATTCAATCTCTTTATTTGGCACACTTCCTGTTAGCACTGAAAGTGAAAGTAAATCCCAAAATTTGGACTATCCACAGAATAGGAATAGAGGGGAATTCTTCCTACAAGAACACAAGTTCTGGTGATCCTGGTGACAACCAGGAATTCTTTCACTTGAGGGATTTCCTCTAACTTTTTGTTGCTGCTATGGGGCAGGATGTGAGGGAAAATCTCCCCAATGAGAGAACTAAAGGGAGAACTAAAAAAACCTGGCAGAGGTCATAACTCTCCCTTACTCTGTAAAAAAATAACAATTAGCTACCGATCCCTGTGATTTAGTTAGAAGCTGAAGCTCCCCTCAAATGGGATAAATTTGTGAAAAGTAGAAATCTGCAGCGTTTCAAAGATAAATACTACTTAAACAGTAACCCTTGATGTCAACTGTGAGCTATAATATGCATAAATAAAGCTACAGGAACAGGTAAAAACCTAGAGTACTAGGTTTTTACAAATAACAAATATTAAGAAATTCAAACAGACTAGCAACTACACAACACAAGAGACCTGACTATTTAAAGGTCAAGTCTATTTATTTCCACAAAAATATGTTTAAATATACCTTGGGGTGGTTCGTTAGTAAATTTTATTGAAGATTGTAGCAGATTTATAGGAAACTTGGGGTGAACTTCTGTGGTAAGCCATGTCCTAAAGCCATCATGAACAGTTTCTGTAACAGTGATTGTATCCAGTAATTCATCCATAAAATCAAGACCCAAATGGCAGTTCTGAAGAAGTAACCATCCACCATCTTGCATGGACTGACTTAGCAAGCGCCTGGCATGAACTTCTTGACCCTGGCCCATGGAGATTGCACGACAAGGTGCATTCTGTGGAAAGTTGGACAACAAAAAGATTTCTTTCAATCAAAGTTGCCAGAAAGTAAAACTTATTGAGTTTACTGATAAATCATTTTGAACGACCAAACTTAAGACCAAATATATCAGCTGAAGGCTACATTATAATATTCTGAGGTTATTACTAAATTAGTAACATAAGAAGCAGTCTGATCTGTTCATTCAAAAGACATACAGTATAATGAACTTAAATGACTGTAGTGCACCAATACTGCTAATAGGCGTGCCCATAACAGGTGCACACTCTTAAGGAGATCCATGTGGATGTCAGACATTCATTTTATAGCTGATCAGCCTTTTTCAACCTCTTTACCTCAAGTCTTAGGGAACCCCTGCTAAAATCAATTTATCAGGAGGATAATGGGAAGAATGCCTCTTACATTGGTGGTCAGTGAGAAGAATGCACCCATTACAGGGGTAGTCTCAATGCCACCTTTACTGAGAGCTAAAAAGATCATTGCTATCTTGTCACTGGCTCTGCAATGTGGCACTGGACACAGAACTATGCAGGTACCATGATGTGAGGTCACATGGCCATAGCGCATAAAAGCCCTATTAACCTTTGGAGGAACCCTGGTTAAGGAAGGCTGGAGTAGACTGACAGCAGTACAGGAAGGAAGCCTACCCCTGGTCTCAACCTACAGTAGCTACCCCCAAACATCCTCTTGCTTTTGCCCACAAGGCATTTAAAAACAAGTACAGTTTCCTTGCTAGCCCTCCTGTTAACCCTTATACCTGGTGGTGTCCCATGTGTATCTCTGTATTGTCCCTAGTTCAGTGTGTCCTCTTTTGTCTTCTGTAATATTAAGCTATTCTGTTTTTCTAACAAGGGGCATCTGGTACATCTAGTGACATGGCACAATTGCCTTTATTCTGTCCTTTGTAAAATAGCACCTCAAATTGGATGTTATTATTCTACCTTTTATAACTTAGCTTTATTCTGTTGTGGTAGCAAGCCACCTTTAAGACATGGCAATGATTTATTCTTCTAGTAATTAACTGTGGTAATAAGGCTGTGATTTTACCTTTGTTATGATGCACCAAAATTATGTGGCCTTTACATTTTTCTACAATAATATCTATGTATGAAGCATTTAATCCCTGACTCTTAAAATGTATAGGTAAAAATACAGAAAGCAAATATAATAACAATAAACATATGAAATAATGCATGCGCACCCATTTGTACTCAGTATGAACAACAATCTACCCTTAGCCTACCTTGAGCCAAATTTACATAAATACATACATATTTAAAGATGTGCATATTCTTGCTCTTTGGCAGTATGACACAAACTCTTGGATAGACTAGCTTTTCAGCTGTATACAGAACCACCATCTAATGCTGTACAGTTGATACTATACAGGGGTAAGATCTTAGAAGCACAATTTCCCTGTGTTAAATCCTTTTTTTATGTAAACTGGGAAAGACTCCAGCACAGAGAACTTAGTTCTAATACACATAGAAAGTCCCTAGTCCTCATCAGTAGAAAGCAAACTCAATTGTATTCTGTGGAAGAGTTGGTGCTTGTAGATTGAGAGTAACACAGAGTTTATGTTCAAGACCCTTTTAAAAAAGAAGCCCCCAAAATTTTGGAATGTGGTGCAATGATTAATCACAACATGTGGGTACAGCAAGTTCCTCATACAAGTACAATGGTTGTCGCATAAGGTCTTAGAAGCTCAAGAGCAATTTAACCATGCCCTTTGCAGCTATATATTTATATAGTTTTACAACTCCTACCATGTGTTTCTGTGCACAGTGTGCATTTTTGCTTTCTGGTTTAAAGGTCTTTCCATACTACAAGAAACCTTCTGGTGCTGCTGTCACTACTCAATAAAAAAGAACTCTAGGACGGCAATGTGATACCCTTGTTTATACGCATCTCAACATACTGTGCACAGATACCTTCCCTCTATCATTTCAAGAAAACCGATCATGAAATAAAATCCATAGGCTGCCATTGCTGACCACCTTCTGAAAATGCTGGTTGCCTAGCTGTCAATAATCCAATTGATTCAATACTTTAGTTGTTTTTTCTTTTATTCCCCCCCAATAATGGAGCATAGACTGCTTTCTGTATTTTTAAAGGTCTGGGAATTGAAATTGAAGCTAGAAAAGCAGTATTATAATCAGGAAACTAATATTTTAAGAAGGATGTCAACAATAACATGATTCTCTCATTGAGAGCTTACTGCACATTAACTACCTACCACCCAATTTGCTTCTGAAATCCACAAAATATTTTAATTAAACAGATTTACCTAGGCCACAGATTTTAATTTCTTACATGTCAAAATCCATGGTTCCCTATGAGAACCGTGTTAACTGATCTGACTTTCAGCCCATTGATTTGAATGGAAGTCGCATCCAAGTTGGATCATCGTGATTCGACTAGTGGTGTGACTTGTGCTTTGAGGATCTTGAAGGGGAACCCCATGCCAAAATGTAAAACAAAAACGGCGCGGGGTCCCCCCCCCCCCCCGATACCATACCAGACCCTTCGGTCTGGTATGGAGTTTGAGGGGAGACACCGCGGCAAAAAAAAAAAAAAAATCAATAGCAGACCCTTATCTGAGCATGCAGCCCGGCAGGTCAGGAAATGGGGGGGCGAGCGAGTCCCCCCCCCTCCTGGACCATACCAGGCCACATGCCCTAAACATCCCTATGTTGATTGGGACAAGGGCCTCTTCCCAATAACCCTGGGTGGTAGTTGTTGGGGTCTACGGGCAGGGGGCTTATTGGAATCATAAGATCCCCCCCTTATGTGAATGAGTATGGGATACATTGTACCCCTATCCTTCCACCACAAAAAAGGCAGTGTAGTGTAAATAAAAAAAAGAGATGGTTTTGACAAGTCTTTTATTAAAAATCTTATTCCGTTCTTCTCCCTCCGGTCTTCTTCCTCTGGTCTTCTTCCTCTCGCCGCTGCGGTCTTCTCTGCTGCTGACCTGGTCCTCCCTTGATGCTGTCCCCTGCCATCGCGTTAGCTCCGCTCTCTGCCGGTTCTTATATAGCAAAGGGGTGTGGCCATCCGGTGCCATCATCGTGAGACCCCACCCCTTGTGACATCATGTGACATCACAAGGGGAGGGGTCTCACTGTGACATCCCCAGCTGGCCACATCCCATGGGTATACAGTCAGGTCCATAAATATTGGGACATCAACACAATTCTAATCTTTTTGGCTCTATACACCACCACAATGGATTTGAAACTAACAAGATGTGCTTTAACTGCAGACTTTCAGCTTTAATTTGAGGGTATTTACATCCAAATCAGGTGAACAGTGTAGGAATTACAACAGTTTGTATATGTGCCTCCCACTTTTTAAGGGACCAAAAGTAATGGGACAAATTAACAATCATCCATTAAACTTTCACTTATTAATACTTGGTTGCAAATCCTTTGCAGTCAATTACAGCCTGAAGTCTGGAACGCATAGACATCACCAGACGCTGGGTTTCATCCCTGGTGATGCTTTGCCAGGCCTCTACTGCAACTGTCTTCAGTTCCTGCTTGTTCTTGGGGCATTTTACCTTCAGTTTTGTCTTCAGCAAGTGAAATGCATGCTCAATCGGATTCAGGTCAGGTGATTGACTTGGCCATTGCATAACATTCCACTTCTTTCCCTTAAAAAAACTCTTTGGTTGCTTTCGCAGTATGCTTCGGGTCACTGTCCATCTGCACTGTGAAGCACCGTCCAATGAGTTCTGAAGCATTTTGCTGAATATGAGCAGATAATATTGCCTAAAACACTTCAGAATTCATCCTGCTGCTTTTGTCAGAAGTCACATCATCAATAAATACAAGAGAACCAGTTCCATTGGCAGCCATACATGCCCACGCCATGCCACTATCACCACCATGCTTCACTGATGAGGTGGTATGCTTTGGATCATGAGCAGTTCCTTTCCTTCACCATACTCTTCTCTTCCCACCATTCTGGTTGGGAAGTTGATCTTGGTCCTATCTGTCCATAGGATGTTGTTCCAGAACTGTGAAGGCTTTTTTAGATGTTGTTTGGCAAACTCTAATCTGGCCTTCCTGTTTTTGAGGCTCGCCAATGGTTTACATCTTGTGGTGAACCCTCTGTATTCACTCTGGTGAAGTCTTCTCTTGATTGTTGACTTTGACACACATACACCTACCTCCTGGAGAGTGTTCTTGATCTGGCCAACTGTTGTGAAGGGTGTTTTCTTCACCAGGGAAAGAATTCTTTGGTCATCCACTACAGTTGTTTTCCGTGGTCTTCTGGGTCTTTTGGTGTTGTTGAGCTCACGGTGCGTTCTTTCTTTTTAAGGATGTTCCAAACAGTTGATTTGGCCACACCTAATGTTTTTGCTATCTCTCTGATGGGTTTGTTTTGTTTTTTCAGCCTAATGGTGGCTTGCTTCACTGATAGTGACAGCTCTTTGGATCTCATATTGAGAGTTGACAGCAACAGATTCCAAATGCAAATAGCACACTTGAAATTAACTCTGGACCTTTTATCTGCTCCTTGTAAATGGGATAATGAGGGAATAACACATATCTGGCCTTGGAACAGCTGAGCAGCCAATTGTCCCATTACTTTTGGTCCCTTAAAAAGTGGGAGGCGGGGGGGGCGGGACCGGAAGTTGCCCTGCATGGACGCCTGAACCTTCAGCTCTCCACCAGCCCACAGTGTTAAGGCCAAAAAGGGGGACTTTTAGCTACACTTTATGGGAGGCAGCAGGAGAACCAGATCCTCTAAGCCCAGGGGATCGTCTCAACCACCGTCCAGCTCCACAGCAACCCTCCACGGGTATTTTAAAACTTCCTCCATGTCCGAGGACGAGCGGGACAAGATGGCGCCGACGGCTCCTACCCCCTCCATGAGGCAGCCACCGCAGCGGAGCTCGATATCCCCCCCACCAATACAGAGCACAGCGGACCGGGAGATAGAGGAACGTAGGAGCAGGGGACCAGCAGCGGTGAGTCCACCCCCTCCTCTCCCAGCACGAGGGCAGCATCCCTGCGCTCCTCAGGACACTCTAATAGGCCTCACTGCTACCTCCTATACGCAGTGCTCACAGGCCTTCCCGCAGCTGCTGCGCTCCGTTTCCGATCCATCCCTATCCCTGGGAGGGACGGCGTCCCCCACACCCTCACTGCAACTCAGTGATTTCCCCCCACTGCCAGGCCCAGAGGGCATGGGGGACTTTGGACATGCACCAGAAGTGCGGTGTGGAGGAAGTACCCCCCAATCAGTGATCGCCCCCCCCTGTCTCCCCTCAACCACAGAGACAAGCCCGCTATAACGCCTCCAGGCCCACAGCACAGGGAACAAGCCAGACAAGATCATATGCCCAGGCGGCGTGTTCGCCGACCCTGACCCCTATGGAGGTCCTGGAAGGAGGCCCCCCCTCTTATTCACAGAGGCCCCTATGGGGGGAAATAAAAGATCCTCAACCACTACTCTGGGACTCCCGGAATTCGGCACCCCCCACATTACCAAGGGAATCCTCCCCACCACACAGCCCACAACGCCGCATGGAGCATGCCCAACATTTCCAGCAGCCCACCTCGTGGCAGGATTGCCTCCAAGCTATCCCTACCAAGGAGGACTTTAGGCTCCTTATTGAAGAAGTCAAATCCGCCTGTCGAGCAGAAATTCAAGTGATACATGCCAACCTTAAACATCTATCTGACAGGGTGGAGATGGCGGAGGAGGAAATTCAAGAGACCAAACTGGCGGTACACCGCACCCAAGTACAGGGGGCCGACCATCATATAATGCTCCGGAACATGCAGCGTCATATCGAGGATCTGGATAACCGGGGACGCAGAAATAACATCCGAGTCAGGGGTTTACCTGAGTCAGAGGGCCCCGAAGATCTTCATGAAACCTTGCAACTCTTGTTTAACGATCTTCTAGGGGACCCCCCAAACAAACCCGTTGAAATGGACCGAGCCCACCGTGCCCTCCGCCCTAAAGGGCCCGCCTCCAGACCCCGAGATGTCATATGTAGGGTCCACTCCTTCCCCTTGAAAGAGGACATTATGCGCAAAGCTGGCACCACAAAGAAGGTACTTTTTGAAAACACACAAGTCCAGCTATTTCCAGACCTTTCTTGGATCACTCTACAGAAACGCAGACTGCTCCAACCCCTACTTATTCTGCTCCAAGAAAATGACATAACATACCGCTGGGGATTCCCCTTCAGCCTCACTGCCCGCCGGCAGGGAAAATTAGCAGTTCTACACTTCCCGGAAGACCTGGAAAATTTTTGTGACACCTTGGAGATCCCCGTCCCTCGCTTGCCTGAATGGGACTTAGTGGACTCGCCCACGCCACTTCCTGTGGTATGGCAGAAGATCCCACCATCTAAGCGCCCTAGAGACCGGGAATCCCCCAGAGGGTCTACCAAAACAAAGCCTAAAAAAGGATAACTGCCTTACTCCCTACTCCTGCCCCTCCCATCACAGTTACAAGTATCCCCCCTTAGGCCTCCCCCGCCTATCACTTAGTTAGCAATATTGGGCACTTTTTTATGGAGACGTGTCAGTAGTGGTTCTTCTGGTCACTAGTCCCCCCTAGAGGTTAACCCTACTATAGTTCCCCACCATCACTTTGTTTTGAGAACTTAAACACAGTTCATTTTGCCTTGAGTTGTCCACTATGCCCCCCCGGACTGGGCCCCTGTTGGGGGCTCCGATCGGGGGGACCTACCGGAACTTAATGGAATCCGGGCGGTACATACTGCCCGGGTTGACAACAAAATGTTTATTTCTAATTGAAATGTTATTAACCATTATTCTCTTCTCTCCTTCTCTTGTTTTCTTATTCTCCTCTCTCCCTCTCCCCCCCACCTCTCCCCTCTTCCTGGCTTGCCGTGGGTTTGAGGCGGGCACCTGGCTGCATCTCAAGATTGGACCTCCTCGCTTCCCGGATGTCCTAGAAGGCTCACGGCTGGATAAGCTAAGTAATCTGGCACACGCACACACTGATGACCATGGCTAAGATCTTGTCATTTAATGTCCACGGCTTGAACTCAAACAAAAAAAGGCATCTGGCACTGAGGGAGCTCAGGCAAATTGGGGCAGATGTAGCTATGCTGCAGGAGACACATTTTAATAAGGGGGGGCGCCTTCACCTTTGCATCCAAACAATACCCCCAGATATATCAGGCTTTTAGCTCTCGCAAACGTGCGGGTGTGGCCATCCTATTTAAGAGAGGCTCCCCATTTAAATGCTCCGAATCCCTCATTGACCCGAGGGGACATTATATAATTTTGAGGGGTCAGTGGCAAACACAGGCGGTAACTTTCTGTAATATCTACGCACCCAACACCCATCAAATACATTTCCTGCCTAGGGTCCTTGCACCCAATGATGCAAGGACTGCCCAATGATTATTTGATCATTGGCGGAGATTTTAACCTAGTGCACTTGGTAGGTCTAGACCGCCATGCGATTAACTCCACAACCCCGCAGACCCGGGTCGCCCTAGATTCCAAGCTCTTTCGTCAATTAACCAGGCGTTATGCCTTATTCGATGCATGGAGGGCTATACACCCGGGAGATAGGCAATACACATTCTTTTCTGCCCCTCACCGTATGCATTCCCGCTTAGACTATTTTTTCGTCAACAATAACACATTACGCGCCACCAAAACCGCCCAGGTCCTTCCCATATCTTGGTCCGACCACGCTCCAGTTCTCATATCACTAGAAATAGGCATCCCTACCCGCAAACCCAGTAATTGGCAGCTAAACAACTTTCTACTACAACACACCCCGTCCAGATCGGAATTAGAGACAACTCTGCAGAACTACTTCTTAGAAAACAACACTCCTGAAGTCTCCCTCCCTATCTTGTGGGAGGCCCACAAGGCAGTCCTCAGGGGACGGTGTATAGCGATCTCTTCGGCTATGAAGAAAAATGCGATGGCATCTAAAACTCAAGCCGAAAGAGACCTCAAGGCTCTAGAACTCCGCCTGCAGGTATCGCCATCCCTACCCCTTCTTAAAAAAGTGGTCTGCCTTAGAAATACCCTCCGAGATTTGGAGTTAGGACATGTGGAGAAGGCACTTACCCGACTAAAGCAGACATACTACGATAAAGGTAATAAGGGCTATACCATTCTGGCACGTAAATTATCTGAGCGCTCCCACATGTCCACACCCCACCAAATTAAAGACAAACAGGGGGCACTCCTGTCACACCCCCAGGACATAGCTCGGGCCTTTAGAGAATTTTACACAACCCTATATAACAACCCTGAAATTCCCCAAGATCCGCTTCCTCCTGATATAAAAGATCGTATGAGACAATATCTGGAGGATAGCGGACTCCCCAAACTTCAGAAGACGGACCTAATGTCACTCAATGCTCCAATTACAGAGGAAGAGTTAACGGCCACTATTAAAATTTTGCCCTCCCACAAATCCCCTGGACCAGACGGTCTCCCCTATGAGTACTATAAGAGATTTCTCCCGATCCTCCTGCCCTATATGTGTAGGCTATTTAACGCCTTCTTTCAGAAAACCACCATTCCCACAGATATGCAGAGGTCGTTCCTCACGTTGATCCCCAAACCTGACAAAGATCCTTCCATATGTGCCAGTTACAGGCCAATCGCACTCCTAAACTCTGATTTGAAAATCTTCACTAAACTCCTTTCAATGCGATTGAACCAGATACTTCCCTCGCTCATACACAAGGATCAGGTGGGTTTTGTCCCCCTACGTCAGGCGGGAGATAACACGAGACGAATTATCGACCTGATAGACGTGGCGAACAGGAATAAGCTGGAGGCGTTAGTCCTTGGCTTAGACGCAGAAAAAGCCTTTGACCGCCGTGGGTGGTCCTTCCTCTTCGCCACGTTGAACTGCATGGGATTTCAGGGCTCAGGGATATCAGACATTTGTACACTAACCCCTCATCCCAGGTAAAAACCCCCTTCGCCCTTTCACAGGCTTTCCCGATCGCGAATGGAACCCGCCAGGGGTGCCCACTCTCTCCGTTGCTATTTGCGCTGTGTGTTGAGCCTCTGGCGGCGTCCATTCGAAAAAATCTGAATATTCACGGCATCCCGCTGAGAGATAGGGAATTTAAGTTAGCCCTATTTGCTGACGATATTATTCTCACCCTGACCCAACCCAGAATTTCACTTCCTAACTTGCACGCTGAACTCGACTTATACAGATCTCTATCGGGGTACAAAATAAATGCAGCTAAATCAGAAGCCCTACCAATCAACATCCCAACACAGGAGACCCAACAACTACAACACTGTTTCCCCTACCACTGGAAGACATCATCACTGAAATATCTGGGAGTACAGATAACTCCCTCCTATTCCACTCTATACCGAGCCAATTATCCCCCTCTTTTTAAAACCATAAGGGATCTCCTACTGAAATGGAAGGCTCATCATATCTCCCTGCTAGGGAGGATAGCTTCTGTTAAGATGGCTGTTCTGCCAAAGCTGCTTTATTTATTCCAAACTCTTCCCATCCCAATACCACAGGCGAGCTGAAGAAACTCCAGGCAGATCTGCTACGATTTGTCTGGAATTACAAAAGACACAGAATAACACGTTCAGTCATGACGGCGGTGCGCTCAGACGGCGGATTGTCATTCCCTGACTTAACTAAATATTATCAAGCCACCCAATTGCGAGCCCTGGCCTCTTGGTTCACCCAACGTTCTTATAATAGGTGGACAGAAATTGAAAAATTATGGATGGCTCCAGTCCACCCTAATAGTATGCTATGGAATGCAGAGGTGAAGGTGGGGTCCACTCAGCTTTTGGGTCCTATGCTCCACCTTAGTACACTTTGGCGTAAGCTATCACGGCTCTATAAGCTATGCTCAGAAAGCTCACTCCTCACATCATTCCTCTATAACCCCAGACTGCCTGCAGGTCTTACACACCAGATGTCCTCTCCGTGGACGACGAGAAATTTGTTTCATTTTGGTCACTTGGTGCACCCGTGCACGCGCAGATTGCTGTCCTTCACAGAACTCCAGAAAAAATTTGATTTACCGAGGCAAGTGTTCTACGGATACTTGCAAATTAGGCACTATGCTCAATCAATCGCCCCGAACTTACAATTCTCGACCCCATCGCCCTTTGAGGGACTGATATTGGAAGGTTCGGCTAGACGTGGGCTAATATCTGATATTTACCGGATACTAAATTCTTACAACTTCATAGAACATGGTAAACACGCACACATGACCCGCTGGGAGAGGCTCTTGGGTGAGGAGATTTCAGAATCCACCTGGAAGACAGTTTGGTCCCAGGCAGCTAAGAGCTCACTATGCACACTGTACAAAGAGAATGCCTATAAAATTCTTTTTTTCTGGTATATGACACCTGATGTCCTCCATGCCATTTACCCTTCTAGCTCGGATAAATGTTGGCGGTGCATGAGGGACAGAGGGACCTTATATCACATCTACTGGTCATGTCCCAAAATAGCCCCTTTCTGGACGGAAACGCAATTATTGCTGAATCGTCTGTTGGGCATGGAGGTTCCCAGAACCCCGAAATTATTTCTTCTTGGAGTGTCTGGATTACGTATATCCCGACACTCCAGGAAACTGCTGGGACATGTCCTTACAGCAGCCAGATGTCTGGTAGCCTTGTTCTGGAAGAAACAGATCCCACCCTCTCAATCGGACCTCTATACCAGAATAAAAGACATAGAGCTAATGGAGAAAATGACAGCCAGGATACAAAATAGACTGGAAGCACATGATAAGGTCTGGGAGGAATGGCACAGGCAAGAGGACCCGCCCTAGGCCAGCGGCCAGGCCCCCCCCCTTCCCCTCTTCCTCTTCTTATCCCTCTTTCTTCCTTCCTCTTTTTCTTACTTTCCTTCTATATAAAGCTAAAATATATTCAGTTCAATGATGTTATTTGCTGGTTGGCAGTCCTGGATGATATGGAATGTGTTATACCACTACTGTGTGTGGATGATTACAATCAGAAGCTCACTGACTGTCGGATTGAATGTCCTCCAGCTGCACTTAGTTATATGCGACACTACAGTTCCATGTATGCATATATTTTTATGTCTAATAAAAATTGTTATTTGGATAAAAAGTGGGAGGCACGTATACAAACTGTTGTAATTCCTACACCGTTCACCTGATTTGGATGTAAATACCCTCAAATTAAAGCTGAAAGTCTGCAGCTAAAGCACATCTTGTTCGTTTTATTTCAAATCCATTGTGGTGGTGTATAGAGCCAAAAACATTAGAATTGTGTCGATGTCCCAATATTTATGGACCTGACTAAGAACTGGCAGAGAGCGGAGCTGGCACAATGACGGGAGACAGCACCGGAGGAGGACCAGGGGGGTCGGTGGTGGAGAAGAGTGGAGGAAGAAGGCCAGAAGAAGAACACTGGAGGGAGAACACCAAAGGAAGAAGACCGAAGAAAGAAGACTGGAGGGAGAAGACTGGAGGGAGAACTGAGGAAGATTTTTAATAAAAGACCTATCAAAACCGTCTCTTGTTTTTACTTACACTACACTGCCTTTTTTGGGGTCAAGGGTAGGGGTACAATGTACCCTATACTTATTCCCATGGGGGGGCGGGATCTGGAGGCTCCCTTGTTAAAGGAGGCTTTCAGATTCCGATAAGCCTCCTGCCCGCAGACCCCCACAACCACCGCCCAGGGTTGTCGGGAAGAGGCCTTTGTCACTATCAACATGGGGACAAGGTGCTTTTGAAGTGGGGGGGCAGAGCCCCCCTGCCCTAAGCACCGACTCCCCCTTGTTGGGGGCATGTGGCCTGGTATGGTCCAGGGGGTTCGCTTGTCTGCCCCCCCTTTCTTGATCTGCCGGGCTGCATGCTTGGATAAGGGTTTGGTATGGATTTTGGAGGGGACCCCACGCCATTTTTTTTTTTTGGCATGGTGTTTCCCCTTAAAATCCACACCAAACTGAAGAATCTGGTATGGTCCTGAGGGGGACCCCACACCGTTTTTTATTTTGGCGTGGGGTTCCTCTTTAACATCCCCAGAGCACGAGTCAGACCACAAGTTGGATCAAGATGATCCAAGTTGGGTTCGACTTCTATTCAAATCAATAGGCTGAAAGTCAGATCAGTTAAGATGGCTCTCATAGGGAACCATTGATTTTGAATAGAGGCAGAGAAATGCTGCTAAAAGCCAACACGGATTGACGCCAATGCAAAAAGCTACTAAAAGCGTGCTTTTGCAGCCGTTTTTTCCTGGCGTTGGTAGTGGCTTTGCAGCTCGCTTTTTCTAACGCTCTGTGTGAATGAGGCCTTAGACACCAGTGACAACATGGAGGAATTGACATGTATCACTTAGTGTGGCAACAGTAAATCCACTCCTGCCACATCTTCATCTTGGAGATTTGACAGTTCCGTAATGATCCAGAAAACACATCAAAATTCTTGCATTGCCAGGTCATTTACAGTAAGTTCCCAAGTGTGTTCGTGACAACTGCCTAAGAGGTGATATCTCCTCTCATTGAAAAGATCTCCTCTTAATTTTCACTGTGTTTCTGGAACAGGAAATGAAGAGAAATCTTTCTGGTGGAAAACAGACAGCATAGAAAACAGACAAGGACCATACCCATTTCTTATTTTATGCAAAACAAAGTCTAGGGTATACATACAAAGCCCCAGAAGGATTCACCCCCTTCCTGAGCAGGCCATTTTTTTTCGATACGGCACTGCGTTATTTTAACTGACAATTGCGCAGTCGTGCGACGCTGTACCCAAACAAAATTGATGTCCTTTTTTTCCCACAAACAGAGCTTTAATTTGGTGGTATTTGATTACCTCTGTGGTTTTTATTTATTTGGCTATAAACAAAAAAAGACCGACAATTTTTTTATTAAAAAAACAATATTTTTTACTTTCTACTATAAAACATACCCAATAAAAACATTTTAAAAATCTCATTTCTTCATGAATTTAGGCCAATGTGTATTCTGCTACATATTTTTGGTAAAAAAAAAACAAAACCCAATAATCGTATCTTGATTGGTTTGCATAAAAGCTCTAGCATCTGCAAAATAGGGGAAAGATTTATGGCATTTTAATTTTATTTACTAGTAATAGCGATGATCAGTGATTTTTAGCAGGACTGCGACATTGCAGCGTACAGATCGGACACCTAGCTGACATTTTTTACACTTTTTTGGGAACCAGTGTCATTATTACAGTGATCAGTGCTAAAAAATATGCAGACATTGTACTAATGACACTGGCAGGGAAGGGGTTAACATCAGGGGCGATCAAAGGGTTAAATGTGTTCCCTCAGTGTGTTTCTAACTATGTGGGGGGTTAGGCTGCCTGGGACAACACAAAGATCCATCTTCCTGCATAGCAGGAAGACCAGATCCTGTGTCATCCCCTGTCAGAACGGAGATCTGCCTTGTTTACTCCGGCGGGTCCATGTTCTGTCTCTGATTGGCTTCCCAATCAGTGTGCACGCGCCCACAGAATCACGTGCACGAACCAACGTACACCTACGGCAATTCGCGCAGCTGAGTCAACTTGCCGCGCTATAACTGTGGCGGCTGGTCAGCAAGAGGTTAAAGCTAAACTATGATCAAAACCTATTTTGGTAAATGTGATGATCATCTGCACCTCCTCGATTCATAAAATACCATGCAATCTGCAAAAAGAATACAACGTTTTTTTCTGAAAAGACAAGCGAGTGACCTCATGTGATATCTGTACTACAGGTGTAACTACAAATCTCAGCACTCGACGTTCAGTGCTTACAGGAAACAAGCTGAATAAGGTAAAATATTTAACAAATGCTGCATGAGTAATGCCGCGTACACACGGTCGGACTTTACGGCGGACTTTGCCCGGCGGATTTTTCGACGTACTTTCCGACGGACTTTGTGAATGAACGGACTTGCCTACACACAATCCACCAAAGTCCGTCGAATTCGTACGTGATGACGTACGACCGGACTAAAACAAGGAAGTTCATAGCCAGTAGCCAATAGCTGCCCTAGCGTGCCTTTTTGTCCGTCGAACTAGCATACAGACGAGCGGACTTTTCGACCGGACTCGATTTCAACGGATAAATTTTAAACAAGTTTAAAATCTAAGTCCGTCCAACTTTTGAGAAAACAAAGTCCGCTGGAGCCCACACACATCGAATTGTCCGACGAAATCCAGTCCGCCGGGCAAAGTCCGCCGTAAAGTCCGCTCGTGTGTACGCGGCATAAGAGATGGGGCACACTTTGTTAATGGTCATTTTTTTTAACTGTTCAAACGTACAAAATTTGTTTCAGCTTCAAATATTTTATTACTACAAGTGTGCTTGACTAAGAGTATACAAGAAACCCCAATGTGCAGGATGTAAAACATACTGTATAATACACCATACCTTGGACTTGGCCAAGCGCTCAATGTTCTCTGTAGGATCTGATCCCATTGACAGGAAACAGGTCAGGGGAGTTCTGCAATCACTTTCAGCCCACATGGCCTCCATGTCAAGGACGAAACCCTCAGCATATTTTACACCTAGAGATTCAGCTATATAATGACGGGCCTACAAAAGAAACATAAGTAGTTATGACTGTGTAGTATTATTTTTAGAAATCATATATGACATGGCTCAATTTATTTATTTATTTACATTTACGAATTCCATAGGCATTTACATTTGTGCATTTTAAAATTTTGCATATAGATCTCTAGCAGCTTTTATTAATGACAAAACTCCTTTATCCTGTAAACTTCTTATAGTATATGGTGCTATTTAGAATGCAACCATTGTGTTGTATCATATCATTCTATTAGATTGTAAGCTCTTCTGAGCAGGCCCTCTTAATCCTCTTGTATTTTATTGTATTATAACTGTATTGTCTCCCTTTTATATTGTAAAGTGCTGCGTAAACTGTTGGCGCTATATAAATCCTGAATAATAATAATAATGACAAATATTTAAGATATTTTATTACCTGAGCAATGGTTCGATCAGGGCACCAGCTACGAATAAGTAGCAATTTTCTGAAAGTGTCCAACAAACTATCATATCCATCAGGTAATGATGATTCTTCAGGGGCTTCCTTATCGAACCAGATTTTCCATGCCTTCTCATTTCTTGCCACTTGCCCCAAGAGGTTATTGAAGGGAGGCAAGTTCGATAGCTGTACCAGATTGAGCCATGTCATGTCTAGTATCCATTTTTTGGGCTTTGGCTCCACAGAATTTAGATCTAATGTGGCGCCCCCTATTCGGAAAGAAGAATAAAGAGTGAATATTAGTCTGTAATATTTGAAAATCCAAAATGTCATTCATGGACAATCCACCCAACACTTGGATTTTAATGTGGGATGGAAGCTGGTGTGAGAAATTAATATATCCACTTCTGGATTTCATCATAAAAAATATTTAGCAAGGATTCCTAGTTCCCCATATCAGGTGAAACAATCAGTGGCGTAGCGTGGGTGGTCAGCGTCCGGGACAAGGCAAGTAATTTGTGCACCCTAAGCCAGGGACTGTGAATGGAGGGGAAAGGGAAATTGAAAGAAGAGAGAGAAAGAAAGAGAGAGCGGGAGAGAGAAAGAGAGAAAAAGAGAGAGAGCAAGAAAGAAAGAAATCCGTAGAACCCCCTTACATCAGAGTCCCTCTTACAATAGAGTACTCACTGGGAGGCAGGAGAAAGAAGGGAGGGAGGGGAGACACTTCACTCACAGTGGATGGATGGATCAGCAGGCTGCACACCTTTCCTTTTCTGGTTGCTGGGCTTCAAACTTCCCACCCACACTTCCCCTTCTGTGAGGTACAACACTGCTGGGGAGAGTGGGCAGGGCAGATACAGGAGGGGAGGGCGGGAGGAGGAGCAGAACTAGCTCTTTCTCTCCTCTACCGTACATGTGGTGAGGGGGGAACTGTCAGTGCTGGCTCTAGGCTGTGAGATATTCTCTCATCTCAGAGCCTTGCAGCCACTGGAGAGCCACAGTCTGGCCTCCTGGGCCCCCACCCACAGTGGTACCAGAGCTGCCCCTGCCTTCCACGCTACTGGAGAGAGCACACAGGTGGCTGCTGCTTCCTACAACACACAGCACTCTGCAGTTCTCCTGTGCTTAGCCCGCTCTCTCAATCCAGTGTGAGCGAACTGTCTGTCATCCAGCACCCCCCTAAATGTTGCCCCTGGGGTGACGGCGAAGGCACCGGCTGCCCCCCCCCACTCGAAGCAATACATCAGCTTAATCTCTACAATTTTTCATTGGATATAATTTGGGCTTCTCAACCAACTCACCTGGCTAAAGCTCTTGTATATGTACATTTATCAAAATTGTACTGAACAATAGACAAAAAATGGTCTTGCTGGTTAGACAACGCCTTTACCGCTGCAACGGTAGATGATAATGCTACTTAGAGGTCTATGTTCATATTAATTCTGTCATTTACTGGTTCTAAATGGTCCCATTTCCTCTTTTTTATCAGTATGAAGATTGCTTGAGCCTTGCCCTTTAAAGGATCCACCCCCTTCCTCTTTGGGTTCTAGTATATGATTGTAATTGTTTTCTTCTCTTTTTGTTTTTTGTACATTGGTTCAAATAGGCCCTGCCCCTGTGTGGGCAACAATTGCACTGTTTTTTGTATCTTTACTTGTTAAAATCAATTAAACAGATTTAAAAAAATAAAAATGAAAATGTTTTGTTTGTACCTTTGATGAGAGTCTGAAATTCATTATGGGAGATTTTCTTAGCTTGTAGGTCTATCTTTAAGGCCATTAGCAATGTGAAGAGAAATTTGTGGTTTTCATACAGGCCTCGAGCTGTATACTTAAACACCTCAAAGGTAAGATACTCAATAATGTTTGCAATTCTCTTGGCTGTCAGCTGGGATTTCACAGATCTCTCCATTGACAAGTCAAAAATGCCCAAGAATTGACGGAGGGATGTCTGATACATGACATTCACCAGACTCATTTCCACAATGAGGAAGTACAGGATGCTGCCACGCGTAGCTACAGGACGATATTCCTCACGAGCTGTATTAATCTTCAGTTCAGTTTCTGCTGCAATTGTCAGCTTCTCACTGACCTGCAATGTAACAAGACATGTAGTGTACATGTTATTCATAGCAATGAATCACAATGAAACATTTAGTGTTTACTCTGTTTAAAGCCCAATGATTTTAGCTCCAAAATTTTACTAGGCTGTACAGAGGTAAGTCTCCCTATATCCCAACATTACTAGTAACATGTCCCTATTTAAAGTTACAATATAATTTGTTTTAAAAATACATACCGTAACAACTGTGTACCGCTTTCTTGCCACATATAATAAAAAAAATGAATAAAAACACTAATCCAGCCACTTTTACGCTGGTATAGTGCTCGCAAAAAACTTACATACTTTTAGTACTAGAACTGCACCATGGCACCGAAAAACATGCACATTCATGAACACCTTTTCCCTAATAATTTGTCAGTGGGTAATTTAAGAGACAGTACCAAAGGTTAGAGGGTTTTTATGTAGCTGTACAGAGAGCTTGCCCTAAAACAAATGGTTTATTAATCAGAATTTAGCAATACATAACTGTAGTTATAATTAGTGTATTTATGATCTGTCTTACAGGACAGCCCTTACGAAGTTATGTTTATTTTTTAATATTTGGAGCACATTGCGGATTACATTTTTATTAAAATATTAGCACATAAAGAGTATAGGCTATACCTCCTCTGCTGTGGTCTTTGTTATTCTAAGGACTTCAATCAGAGATTCATCTTCTACAAGAGAACCCTGGGTGCTGGTCAGACGGAACAAGAGATTATCTTCTAGTTCCTGCATTTTCCTCTTGTTTGAAGTTACTTCTTCCATTAACTTGACGCGCTCTGCTTCCAACTCCTACCAAAATCATTGAAAGAAAATGGGGGTTCAAATAAACTACAAAAGCTTCTAAGACATAATCCCAACAATATTGTCATCAATGTAGATATCAGATGTGTCTAAACAATCATATTCAGACAGCTGGCTAAACACAAAAATCTCTAAACATATTGTATATATTACCAAACTAAAACTTCCTCTATTGATTTGTATGCCCTTTTTCACAATGATCTCATATAATTATTAGAAACCCATGCTGAGAGAATTAAGGAGGCTGCAAATGCTGACCTCCTTCTGAAACTGTTTGTTTAGATATTCTGCTAATCGTCTGACAGTACAGTCTAAGGATCTTGATCTGGAACATGCATGCAGCAATTCAGAACTTTGGATGTGCATACTTGTCTTGGGTCAGTGATAGTAAAATTGTTGAAGCTATTAGATCTGAATGACAGTCAAGAAACTAGTATTTCTAGAAAGGAAAAGTAAGCATCAGTAACCCCTATATTTTTGTCAGCATTTGATTATTTAACATTAAAGATTTCTAACTGGGAGAGTTTGAATGTGTGTCCAATAAAAGCATTAACGTCTAAGTACTGACTGAATATAGACTCCAACACCATCTAGTGTCAACAATTATATAGTTTCCAGTGCATAGCATAATATCTGTATTGTTCAAGAGATGTATACAGGGGTGACACTAGGGGAAAGCTAACTGACACTACAGCACCTGCATGAATTCCCCTAGCATACAATTTCCTACAGAACTCTGAAAAAAAAAAAAAGTCTCTGCAAATGTCTGACTAATATGTAGACGCCCTCCAATTCTGCATTGGCAGCTCATGTTTGACTATTATAAAGCTTTTCCTATGATCTGACCTCTGGTGATCAACATGGCACCTAGCACATTTGCCTTTGTAGCTCTCTGCATAAAGTCATGTGTCAACAAGGGTATTTCCTTCTCTTAATGTTCCAGGCACCATGCTAATCATGGAAGTTTTAAGCTGTGCAGCATCTGTAAAACAATCAAACACGAGCTGTCACTGAAGAACATGGGAGCAGATAGACATTAAACTGTGCACTGGTTGCACTGATCTGGCAGTGTGGAGCAGAAGGTACTCCAAAAGGTGCAAATAGTGCTTAAAGCAACTGTCACATTCGTGACATAGTAAACTAATAATGCAAGAGCTAGTATGTCTTCAAAGACAATGTCACTTTGAGTGATTCTGTCATTTAAATATACCCCAGACCCCCTCTTAGCGTAGCCTTCATACAAAATACTTCATTCCCACTCCCGAGTTCTTCAATGTGCTGGCCTGCCCGGTGCTGCACAGCCTTTGAAAGAAAAACACCCCAACCAGGTCCTGTGATTAGTGCGCACATACTGTAAGTCACAGCTTTACTCATTGCTGTGTATGGTCTGCACTAATGGCAGCAATCAGCCATCCTGAAAAGTGTGGCCCATCCACAAAATAAAGGTGACATTTTAAAAAAAAATTAGATTGATTATGTTCAACAATAGAAACTGGAGAGTACATTTTAAATTTCTTTCTAAATCGGACATGACTATTACAGAATACTACATTCCCCAAATACCTTATTGCATAAAGTAATACATAGCTTCATTTGGTTACTTTAAACTAAACATACATTTCCTTTTTTAACTCCAAAAGCTATAAAAATACACAAGTATGCATTTACTGAACAGAGCTGTAGCATTGACAATATTTATTATTAAAGCAAAGGGGATAAGGATTATATTGCCAGAAGCACTGAACATCACTATGAAGAAATAAGTGGGCAGATGGAGCACCATGGTACACTTTGATCCTTTCCAATTGTTCCGTTATGGAGACAGACCTTTATTACACTGCAGAGGCTACATAAAATGAGGGAAGGGAATAAATACTCAAAGAAAACACTAAGCAATATTTTGCTAAAATGTAAAGAGCGATCAAGTATTCAAGAGGCAGATTTCTCAGATCTTCGATTACAGAGTGTCAAGAGGAAATATCTATCAGAAACACTTGCAGATGATATTTTTGTTTTTAGCATTCTTTTTATATATCAAATTCTAGAAAACACACAGGGATCTGTCAAGTTAGATCTTACTGTGATCTGTGGGAGGGGATTTCAGTTATTTAAATGTTTAAAACTAATCTAGTTTTTTAGTTAATTCTTAGCGTTTTACAGAAATACCTAATTTAACAGTAGACTTTTAATGTATGTAAATACACGTTTTTTCAAAAAGATTCTACATACTGCTAATTCCATGTGTATTAGGATATAAACAGAACATCTGTCAGGTAGACTTAATGGCACATTCTCTTGGTGTATTTCAAGGATTCGAACCTTTGTCAGGTTTTTATTAACCTGTAATGCCCCGTACACACGGTCGGACTTTGTTTGGACATTCCGACAACAAAATCCTAGGATTTTTTCCGACGGATGTTGGCTCAAACTTGTCTTGCATACACACGGTCACACAAAGTTGTCGGAAAATCCGATCGTTCTAAACGCGGTGACGTAAAACACGTACGTCGGGACTATAAACGGGGCAGTGGCCAATAGCTTTCATCTCTTTATTTATTCTGAGCATGCGTGGCACTTTGTCCGTCGGATTTGTGTACACACGATCGGAATTTCCGACAATGGATTTTGTTGTCGGAAAATTTTATCTCCTGCTCTCCAACTTTGTGTGTCGGAAAATCCGATGGAAAATGTCCGATGGAGCCCACACACGGTCAGAATTTCCGACAACACGCTCCGATCGGACATTTTCCATCGGAAAATCCGACCGTGTGTACGGGGCATAAGAGTGATTCCCTCTTACTTACTGTCAGAGAGACAATGGCAAAACAGACCAAATAAAAATGCTTTTCAAGGAAGAAGAAAGTTAGAACCCCAGCTAACCTTTTATTTTTGTCAGTGTCCCTGTTGCACTTTGTCCTCACTTCCTGCTCTATTATTATTATACAGGATTTATATAGTGCCAACAGGTTTTGACGAGCTTTACAATATAAAAGGGAGACAGTACAGTTACAATACAATAAAATACAATGGGGCTAAGAGGGCCCTGCTGATAAGAGTTTACAATCTAATAGGGTGGGGCAAGTGGTACAAAAGTTTGTTACTTTGGGGGATGAGCTGATGGAAGTGATAAAAGATTAGTTGGAGGCATGATAGGCTTCCCTGAAGAGATGAGTTTTCAGGAATCGTCTAAAGCTAGCCAGACTAGGAGATAGCCGGACAGATTGAGGCAGAGAGTTCCAGAGGATGGGAGAGGCTCTGGAGAAGTCCTGGAGAAGAGCATAGGAAGAGGAGACAAAGGAGCTTGAGAGCAGGAGATTGGTTTGGATAATATTTGAAGACAAGATTGGTGATGTAGCTTGGGGCAGATTTGAATGGCTTTGTTTGTTGTTGTTAGTATTATGAATTTAATTCACTGGGCAATCAGAAGCCAGTGTAGGGATTGGCGGAGACAGGTGGCAGACACTGAGCAGTTGGTAGGGTTGAGGAGTCTGGCAGCAGCATTAGTAATAGACTGAAGAGGGGATAGCCTATGGAGAGGTAGGCCTATGAGAAGGGAGTTGGAATAGTCAAGGCAAGAGATAATGAAGGAGTGAATGAATAGCTTGGTCGTTTCATTAGTTAAACGGGCACATTTTAGAGATGTTACAGAGGTGAAGTCTACAAGCTTTTGACAATGATTGGATTTGGAGCTGAAAGGACAGGTCAGAGTCTAGGATTACACCTAGTATCCTGATGTGAGGGGAGGGATTGATGGTTGCATTATTGACCTTGATGAAAAAGTAATGGAGGGAGGCACGGGCAGGGGGAATATTATTAGCCTGGTTTTAGAGAGATTAGTTTAAGGAAGTGGTGCAACATTCATGCTGATATGTCAGCTAGTAAGTTAGTAATGCGACAGGAGTATGAAGGAGTGAAGTTAGGAGTAGACAGGTAGATTTCGATGTCATCAGTATAGAGATGGTATTGGAAGCCGTGGGAGGTTATCAAGTGACCAAAGGAGGAGGTGTAAATAGAAAAGAGAAGGGGTCCAAGAACAGAGCCTTGGAGGACTCCTACAGAAAGAGGAAGTGGAGAGTAAAAGACAGAGTTGTAGGTAACACTGAAGGAGTGCTGTGATAGGTAGGAGGAGAACCAGGATAGAGCTGAATCTTGGAGGCCAAGGTTATTGAGTCTATTGAGAAGGAGCAGGTGGTCAACAGTATCGAAGGCCACAGAGAAGTCCAGTAGTATAAATATGTAGTAGTGGCCATTGGTTTTAGCAGCTAGTAAATCGTTAATGAGTTTTAGTAGGGCAGTCTCTGTGGAGTGCAGCATGTAAAAGCTAGACTGTAAGGGGTCAAGAATCTTGTTTTCATTGAGGTAGGAGCTCAGACGATTGTAGACTAAGCGTTCTAAAAGTTCAGAGGTGAATGGGAGCAATGAGATGGGTCTTAAGTTGTTCAGATTGGTGGAGTCCAATGAGGGCTTTTTGAATATGGGAGTGGTCTGTGCATACTTTAGAGGAGAGGGGAAGGTGCCAGTAAAGATGTGAGTGAGGGAGCATAGGATTAAATGAGAGGGTGCCCGTAGTAGTTGCGAGGGAACAGGATCCAGGGGACAATTGGATGGTGGGCATCTGAGAAAAGTTTTGTAGCCTATTCAGTAATAGCTGAGTCAAAAGAGAGTGTTGACTGTGCTGTTAAACAAGGCATATTAAGTGGGGAGTATGTCTGTACAGTGGAGGTGTCCTCACGTATTGCATCAATCTTGTCTTTGAAATGATTGGCAATCTCTTGGGCGGTGAGTGAGTTAGTGGGTAGAGGGGGTGGGGGACAAAGCAAAGAGTTAAAGGTAGAGAAGAGCCAAGGGGGACTGGATGACAAGGTTTTATTAAGAGAGACAAAGTAGGTTTGTTTGGCAGCATGGAGGCATGGAATTCTATTTTAGGAAGGCAGATTAATATAGGGTGAAGTCCTGCAGAGATTTTGTTTTACGCTACAGTCATTCTAGAGCACAGCAATGTCTCTTGTGATTTCTGGTGTTGCCGGTTTTCCAGGGTAATGGTTGAGGCCTGACTCTGCGTAGTTAGAGCAAGTGCATCCAGTGAGGATGATAGTGAACTGTTATAGACAGAGGTGGTCAGGTCAGGACAGGACAGGGGAGAGATTTTGTCATAGAGGTGGTCAGTAGCAGAACAGAGAAGAGAAAGGTTAAAGTGGCATGGGTTTCTAAAAGTAATCGTTTGCTGCTTGGAGGGATAGGTGGTTGGAGACATGGATACTGTAAAACTGATGAGTTATAACAAAACAAACAAAAAAATTTTATTTTTTACTGGACATTTACTTTTTTATAGATTATCCACATTATTTAAAAGATGAAATCTTAACACCTCAGTATCTGTATTTTTGAATAATGTTTTACCAGCAGATTTTTACATTTTGGGCCCGACATGCAACAATACCTACTCTGCACCCCTTAAGGCATGATTCATGTCTTTGCAGGTTGCAGTTTGCATATTGCAGGTGCATTTTGCGTTTTCCAATACATAATTTTCATCCACTGAAGTCTATTGAACCAAAACCCAGAAAAAAAGTCCCTGGCCCTTTCCATAAAATTCACAGATGTGAACTACATCCATAGGAAACCATGTTAAATGGACTGTAGTGTGTTTCTGCAAAACTAAAAACATGCTAAAAAATGCATAGGTGTGAACCAGGCCTTAATAGGTGAGCTAGACAGTATGGCATAAAGAAAAATAATTTGAATTCAAGAGAACATGTGACACAATTATGTTTATGGTTCCCCACAGAAAATGCTGTACTCTATTACAAAGATAATCTAGTACAATTTGTAGCAAAATGGAAAAGTAGCATCAAATTGTTTTCCATCACAGCACTCATATTCAGAGAAGAAGGATGACTTGGATGAAAAATGTCTAATTGGTCATGGGGGGGGGGGGGGGGGGGCATTTATAAAGCAGTGTAAGGCTCGAGTCATATCTATGCATGTTGCTTTTGAGCATCTCTGCAGTGCTTTTTGT
The DNA here is from genome assembly GCF_042186555.1 of Aquarana catesbeiana. Taxonomy (NCBI): domain Eukaryota; kingdom Metazoa; phylum Chordata; class Amphibia; order Anura; family Ranidae; genus Aquarana; species Aquarana catesbeiana. The sequence goes on along the minus strand of NC_133328.1, from coordinate 302,128,791 downwards.
GGCGCTTGCCACGTTTTTGGACATGCATTTTTACTGCGATTTTACCACGATTTTGCGTTTATTTTATTTTTTTTACACTCTATATAGCTTGTTGCTGAAGAGGGGGCTGGGAAGCCAGTCGAAGCATCCTTAATAACCGATGAGTCATTAGCTGTCCGCAGGCTTCCCCGCCTACAGCTAAATGTAAAAAAAGAACTGACAGTTAAAAAAAAAAAATACTGAAAAAAACAGCGTGGGGTCCTCCCAAAATCCATACCAGACCCTTATCCGAGCATGCAGCCCGGCAGGACAGGAAAGGGATGGGACGAGCGAGCGCCCCCCCCCCCCCCCTCCTGAACCGTACCAGGCCACATTCCCTACACATTGTACCCCATACCTATTCACCAAAAAATGTAGTGTGAAAAAATACAGTAGATATTTTTAATAAAAGACTTGTCAAAAACTATCTTCTTCTTTCTGCGATCTTCCTGCATCTTCTCCCACATCTTCCTCCCCTGGCTTCTCCTTCTCCCGCTTCTTCTTTTGCTCTATTTCTTTCTCCTGTCTTCTTTGTCTGGTGTGCTTCTTCCTCTCTCGTCGCTCCAGCCGACGACCCTGATGCTGCGTCCTGCTGATCTGTCCGCACCGATGTCAAGCATTTCTGAGATAATGAGGGGGCGTGGCCATATGATGATGTAATCCAGAGACCACACCCCCTTGTGACATCACCGCCCGGGGCATGATGGGTTTGTGATGTCACAAGGGGACGGGGTCTCCGGATGACATCATCTGATAACCACGCCTCCATCATTATCTAAGAAATGCTTGACGTCGGTGCGGACAGATAAGCGGGATACAGCATCGGAGGAGGGTCATCGGCAGGAGCGGCGGCAGATGGAAGAAGCACACCGGACAATCAAAGAAGACCGGAGAAAAAAGAAGACCACAGTGCCCCCCCATGTTGCCATGCTGAGGGCATGTGGCCTGGTACGGTTCAGGAGGGTGGGCGCTTGCTCGTCCCATCCCTTTCCTGACCTGCCAGGCTGCATGCTCAGATAAGGGTCTGGTACGGATTTTGGGGGACCCCATGCCATTTTTTTTATTTTGGCGTGGGGGGGTCCCTCCGAATCCATACTAGACCAAAGGGCCTGGTAAGGACCTGGGGGGGACACGCCTTTTTTTTTTCACTATTTATTTTTTGCTGGCAATTCTTTTTTTTACATTCAGCTGTCAGCGGTGAAGCCCAGTGACAGCTGATAACTCATTGGTTGTTAAAGACGTGGTGAATGTACAGCAAAAAAAAAACACAAATCGCAAAATTCAAATCGTGGCAAAATGCAACAAAAAATGCATTAGTGTGAATGGAGCCCTATCGCCACACCACCTTACCATGAAAAAAATAAAATAAATAAATAAAAACAAATGCCTTTTTACTGTATAAAAACCACCTATAAGCTAAACAAATGTGCCTAGCTTTCTGCTGGCTTGGAGTTGCCTCACCCCTCTGAATGCAAGAGCAAAAACAAAAACAGGAGGCAAGTCCTGTCTCATTAACTTGTCCAAATCATGTGACTAGCCTTTAAAGCAACTCTCTATTTCCCCCACACAATATGTTTGAGTAGAATGGGTATAGATTGTGCTGGACTGACTCGGTCAGTCAGTGTTGTAGATTTATAGGGTGTGGGCAGATGGAAAGGATTAGTTTCCAGAGGTCCGTGCCCAGTTTGGAAAATAGGTTGTGGTGAGCCCTGTTTGGGCTTGGGCTGCTACCTTGTTGTGCGTCCCTAAGATCGACTCCATATATTTGGTAGAAGAAAAAAGAGTAAAGGAGTGCACGGTACCCAATAACGTAAGTATATTTGTGTTTTATTTGAAGTTTCAGCAATAAAAAAAAGCCAACGCATTTTGGGGGACTAGAGACTCCCCCTTCATCAGGGCTGCTAGTAGAAATGAGTGTGGAATGGTACTGTTGGAGGGTGCCTTTGGCACATAAATCTGGACTGTTAGATGTCCACGGTGCTGACTGTGTGTTCAGAGGCAGCAATCACCTCTCAATCTCTGAATGCACAGATGAGGGTTCTGACAGGATGAATGTTATTATATTAAAAACTTAATCTTTTCATATTAATTTTATATGATGTTATTTCCTGTTGACTATTATGTATTTTCTCTCTCTTTATAGTTCTGTAACTACTAGTGTTTTTCACAAAGCTCCCTGAAGAAGCCATCACTGGCAAAACATGAATAGGAATAGACACTTTAGTACAAATGTTTACCTGAATACTATATAAGTTGACCGCAAATTGATCATGTGCTTTTTTAAATATTATGTTTTTACCTTGAATTCATTAAAATATTGTTAATTTGATCAAACTTTGTCAATTCTGTTGTACTGGCACCGTTATAATCCGATTATCCTCTCATTTTTTGGGGTGAATCACGGTACATGCAGTTCTCAATCGTCATATGGAAGCATTGAAATTTTTGCATACAAAATGCAAAGCCAAGTAAAAAACTTGGGTTTGTAGCGATAATACTACAATAAAGATCTGTAAGTGGTTACTGATTTCTGAATTGCTGCACTGTTAAGCACTGCACCCCATCCTTCAAGCAGAATTCTCAATCTGAAAAAATGGCCATAAAAAGAGGTTTACAATGCTTTGATCAGAAGTAGGTATGATAATTCTGAGTAAGAATTCTAAAATCCTTGCAAAATATGTGATTTGGCAAAGCAGGGTAAAGGGGTGGACATTAAATGAGGCTTCAAGCTTAGCAATATGCATACCAAATTGAAAAAATCATTTTAAGCCTCATTCACACGGCTGTAAAAAAAACGCATATACTAAATCTCATCTCTTTCCATGGGCCAGAGGAAATAGGTAGGTTTTCTTTTCCTGGCTGCCTGCTAAATGTTAGATAGGGTCTGTTCTTGAGATTCTGGGACCTGTAGATAGCTTACAATGCAGATCTAAATTTAGACAGTGCTCTGCATTCAGTTTAATGAGACCCTTGGAGTCTCTACCTTTTTTGTCTCTGCCATCTTCCTCTTTTTTTACCCTGCATGAGTGATATGCAGATCAATGACCTCCCCACTCACATTGTCTTTACTTTAGCAGACTAGAAGCAGGTCTCGTTAGTGAGGCCCCTTCCATTTAGAATGAGTGTAGTCACTGTATATGGTCTTATCTGTTGCTCACTGACCAATACTCTACTACTCTAATACATTGCTGTTAGCCGCTTTTGTTGTTTGCAGCGTGTTAAAGTGGATGTAAACCCGATTCATGAAATTTGACCTAGGTGCATAATCTGTAGTGTTTATTTTTCTCCAAAGCCCTAAGTTCTGTGTCTTTCTGCTGTTTCATTCTTCTGTTATCAGCATGAGATAAAACCAGCCTGAAATTTATGTCAGGGTGGGTGCTATAAATAGATTAGCACAGAGTTTGTCTTGCCACAGCACAGCTCTGCACATTCCTTCCTTCCTCTGCCTATCTGGAGGGGGCGTGTGAGCGTTTCCTCCAATCAGCTGTCACACAGTGTATGCCAAGACTACACTCCTACTGTTGAGAGAGGAAGTAATAATTCTAACACGATGTTGGAATTCTAAAGACTGTAGAAAGCTGAAGACAGCAGGTATGCATGTAAAACTTATGTAGGGAGATTTGTTTCATCCCTGCGTATCATCTGAGGCTGTTCACTTCACTGGGTATAGGAGAGGGTTTACATCCACTTTAACTACTGTTTCTATTACAATTTCTTGTTTCACTGCACTCCGCTGTGTTTTGTGATTTATGGAAGAAACCTTAATAAACCTATTGTAAAAGAAAAAACCCATACTGTATACAAGTTTTTTCTTTATTACAGATTGGAAAGCAGATGCATTTTTTTCAATGAAGCCATTTACACAGTTGCATAAATATGAGCGGTTTTCAGACCTGTAACACAGAATCTCAAATTCTTTGTCTAAGAATATGCCTTTATGCGCTTATGTATATAAACACATGTATATGCACTTGGAAGCACATAAATTAAGTCTAAACAAAGGGGAAAATTAAAGAATCATAAAAAAAAAATTTAAACGCATCTATACAGTCAGGTCCATAAATACTGGGACATCGACACAATTCTAATCTTTTGGGCTCTATACACCAACACAATGGATTTGAAATGAAATGACAAAGATGTGCTTTAACTGCAGACTTTCAGCTTTAATTTGAGGGTATTTACATCCAAATCAGGTGAACGGTGTAGGAATTACAACAGTTTGTATATGTGCCTCCCACTTATTAAGGGACCAAAAGTAATGGGACAGATTAACAATCATCCATTAAATTTTCACTTTTTAATACTTGGTTGCAAATCCTGTGCAGTCAATTACAGCCTGAAGTCTAGAAGGCATAGACATCACCAGACACTGGGTTTCATTCCTGGTGATGCTCTGCCAGGCCTCTACTGCAACAGTTTTCAGTTTCTGCTTGTTCTTGGGGCATTTTCCCTTCAGTTTTGTCTTCAGCAAGTGAAATGCATGCTCAATTGGATTCAGGTCAGGTGATTGACTTGGCCATTGCATAACATTCCACTTCTTTCCCTTAAAAAACTCTTTGGTTGCTTTCGCAGTATGCTTTGGGTCATTGTCCATCTACACTGTGAAGCGCCGTCCAATGAGTTCTGAAGCATTTTGCAAAATATGAGCAGATAATATTGCCCGAAACACTTCAGAATTCATCCTGCTGCTTTTGTCAGCAGTCACATCATCAATAAATACAAGAGAACCAGTTCCAGTGGAAGCCATACATGCCCACGCCATGACACTACCACCACCATGCTTCACTCATGAGGTGGTATGCTTTGGATCATGAGCAGTTCCTTCCCTTCTCCATACTCTTCTCTTCCCATCACTCTGGTACAAGTTGATCTTGGTCTCATCTGTCCATAGGATGTTGTTCCAGAACTGTGAAGGCTTTTTTAGATGTTGTTGGGCAAACTCTAATCTGGCCTTCCTGTTTTTGAGGCTCACCAATGGTTTACATCTTGTGGTGAACCCTCTGTATTCACTCTGGTGAAGTCTTCTCTTGATTGTTGACTTTGGCCACATACACCTACCTCATGGAGAGTGTTCTTGATGTGGTCAACTGTTGTGAAGGGTGTTTTCTTCACCAGGTAAAGAATTCTTCGGTCATCCACCACAGTTGTTTTTCGTGGTCTTCTGCGTCTTTTGGTGTTGCTAAGCTCACCGTTGCGTTCTTTCTTTTTAAGGATGTTCCAAACAGTTGATTTGGCCACACCTAATGTTTTTGCTATCTCTCTGATGGGTTTGTTTTGTTTTTTCAGCCTAATGATGGCTTGCTATACTGATAGTGACAGCTCTTTGGATCTCATATTGAGAGTTGACAGCAACAGATTCCAAAAGCAAATTACACACTTGAAAAGAACTCTGGACCTTTTATCTGCTCCTTGTAAATGGGATAATGAGGGAATAACACACACCTGGCCATGGAACAGCTGAGCAGCCAATTGTCCCATTACTTTTGGTCCCTTAAAAAGTGGGAGGCACATATACAAACTGTTGTAATTCCTACACCGTTCACCTGATTTGGATGTAAATACCCTAAGATTAAAGCTGGAAGTCTGCAGATAAAGTACATCTTGTTTGTTTCATTTCAAATCCATTGTGGTGGTGTATAGAGCCAAAAAGATTAGAATTGTGTCAATGTCCCAATATTTATGGACCTGACTGTACACAAGTATTTTACTTATCATTATGCAGGAGTTTTTCTTCTAGAAAACACATGTTTAATAACATCCGTAAAAATTTTACGGCTGTGTGAATGAAGCCCAAAGCCGAGTTACTAGCAGTGGCAAAGTGGCAGCTGCAACTAAGATCACCTTAGTAGCTTGTTTTTTGCAAGTGCATGTTTTGAAAAATGTTAGTGTGGATTAGCACATATTTTTATACAGATTTCAATATATTTTTATGTTCATTAATGTAAACCAAAAGGCATCTGGTAAACATGCATGTATAAATGTTAAAAGTGCACATCTGTTCTTAATGGGCTTGTAAACCCTCTTTTTTTTTTAATAACAAACATGTCATACTTGCCTCCACTGTGGAGTTTATTTTGCACAGTGTGACCCTATCATTGTCTTCTGGGGTCCGCCGGCAGCTCTTGCGGCTCCTCCTCGCATCGGTAAACCCCTTGGGAGAAGCGCTCTCCTGGGGGGTTACCTTGCGGGCGCACTCCCGATTCTGTGTCTATAGACACAGAATACTGGACTCGGCCGCGCACCCAATGCGCTGCTATCAATCTATCCAATCAAGAGAGGAAGAGCGTGTCTCCGCCGCGAGAATGAAGGGCTCAGGTAAGTAAAACGGGGGGCTGGGGGGCCGGTCAGTGTCAGAAATTTTTTCACATTAATGCATAGGATGCATTAAGGTAAAAAAACACAAGGGTTTACAATCCCTTTAAGCTGGCCACACACAATAATTTCTTCATGCAATCTAAATTTACCAATAATCACATAAGCTCTTACATATCATATCTCTGCCAGACTGGACCTACAGTCATTACACATTGGCCCTAAGTCAGAGTGGGACCTGGAGGCAGTAACTGTTGCTGATCTTGACCAACTCATGCACAGACCTGTAATCGCAGCACCATGCTGAATTTTTTTTTTTTTACTACTTTAATACTGATCTATTCAGTGACATACTGCATTGAACCATGATGTAGCATATCAGTAGTGGAAAATGTCCTTCTATAAAACACTCCTATCACAGATCCAATCCGAGAGTTGGCTGCAATCAACAGATGGTACCCCTTGTCAAATTCTGATAGACGTTTAATATGGGGAAACAAAGACTGTCTCTGCTCTGAGCCACCAGATGCTATGATAGGATATTATTGAGGCATCAGCAAGTACACCATTTATAATACATACACATAAGGAGATAGTCCTTACCTGTTTTTCTGTGAGAATGACGCGACCAAGGAGCTGATCTTCCAACCCTTTCATTGTCACGGTAAAGTCAATTACCGCAGTCTTTGCACTAATTTCAGGTGTATATGCTGGGTTTGCCAACTTAGTAGTAATATATAGCGTAAATCCTTTCATAACGTCTACTTCCTTATCACCAACCTTTACCTATAATGATACATACATCATATAGCAGTCATCAGTATACATGCCCATAAAATTTGGTGTTTAAATGTCTATTAATATAGTTCCTTAACCCCCCCCCAGTGAGATACAGACAAAAGAAAAAAGCTGAGTCTGATACTGAAAAAAAAAATCTCTGGAGCTCTGCTTTTTAATTCTGATTGGCAGGCAAACATAAATAATAATTGTGGTACCTTTGCCTTTGTTAGATACATATTGAACTTTACAGCACATATGTATCCTCAAGCAAACCACAAGTCTTAAAGCAGAGTTCCACCCAAAAGTGGAACTTCAGCTTATCTGATTCCCCCCCTCCGGTGCCACATTTGGCACCTTTCAGGGGGGCGAATACCTGTTTTTTACAGGTACCCTGTCCTCACTTCCGAATTACGTTAGCAGCTGGGTCCCCCTCCTCCTCCCCTTCTGCCGTGCCGGTGAGAGAGTGCAGCGCTTCGCGCATGTGCAGTAGGAACCCGGCCGTGAAGCCCAAAGGCTACACTGCTGGGTTCCCTTACCCGCAATGGTGGCGGCAGCACCCGACCAGCCGATATAAACATCAGCTGCGGTGCCGACATCGCTGGACTCCAGGACAGGTAAGTGTCCTAATAGTCAGCAGCTACAGTATGTGTAGCTGCTGACTTAACTTTTAAAGGGGCGGGTGGAACTCTGGTTTAAGTACTAAAAAGTGCCTTGATTAAGGTGTAAACTTAGGCAGCCCATACATTAGTCATTTTTTTTGTTCAAACCGCAGGTTGAATGAAAAAAAAAAATGACCCAATTCTCACATCCACGCAATCGATGTGGAAGTGGGGAATTATTACCGCTGAATTATTATATTCTGATGGCAAGGAGACTGGTTAACTACATTGATCAGAATACATTGATCAGTGCTGCCAGCTATAGCTGTTGCTGCTTATCATGCTGAAATTGTCTAAAAGGCTGGTTGTACAGAAGCCAATCATTAAATCAACTTCTGTACAACCAGCCTGCCCATATATAGATCGAAATTCAGCCAGTTCCTGCTGAACGTGTATGGCCAGTTTTAACTAGATGTATCCATCTATTTGCTTGTGTCTACTTTTGTCACTGCTTTTCAGATCCTAATTGAAATCTGGTTAAAAGATTCTCTAATTTCGCATCTCACTGAAGCACATTCTACACAATATTATGAAATAAAGTTATCTTACTTTAAATGTTGATCCAGATTTTATGAAGTTTTTCTCAAGAACATTGTCAAGTGCTGGATCGAGCTCCTCCCCGACATCTTCAATCATAAGGGGTCTTCCCAAAGACAAACTATCCTCCAGGTGAGTTCTAAAATACTTGTGATTTAGAGATGTTACCTAAGCAGACACAAAAGGCACAAGGTTATTTACAAAGCAAACATGCAGAAACCGTGCAGACAAGTTGGGTTCAAAATGTGGTATGCCATTCTTTTTATACAGAAAAAAATCTAAAGAATGTGTATAAATGTTTAATGCGCATAAATTATCTTATTAACTTAGACAACTGGCGATGTGCAGCAATCCATACTGTCTCAACAGTTCAGAATTGATCAATTTGACTTCATTAAACTGAAATTTAAATGGCTGATATGGGCTAATGGATTCTAGCTATAAACATGGATCTTTACATTTACATTATGTATTAAATGACCCTGCTTGTTTTTTTTTTATATCCAGGAATCTAGTGCAAACTGTCTATAGTGAAAAATACAGCAAACAAGTACCAACCAAGTACAGGGAGATCAGAAAATAATAAAACAATAACAAAAAGTATCTAGAGGCATAGGACTGAGTACAAGGTATTATTTACAGATAACATTTTTTTTTCGGTTTTCTTAAAGTAAAAAAATAAGCATGAATACATTTGCTACTTATTCAAATACATCTATTCTGTGTTCCCCATGAAAACACAAACACTATAAAAAGATTTGCAAATAGGTTCATAAAATCACTGAAGTAAAAAGGCATGTATCCAATACCTATAAAATCATTTTAGCAAAAACAATATAAAAAGAAATTTAAAACATATAAGAACAGTTGTGAGTCTAATCTAATATTCAGAACTATACCTATTCTTTTACTGCACGTGTCTCAGTTTTAATGTTCTGTAACAAAGACTAATATAAATAAAATGATAATTGGGATTTCATGTTTATTGCATCCCAACAGATTTATTACCAACATATGGGCCATCACTATTCAGTGTTAATTACCAAGCTGCAGGCACATCATTGTTAAGTGTAACAAAAGTAGTTTCTCAGACATACAGGAAGTAATGGTTATTATCATTATAAGATTACCAGTTGAAAAATTAAAAAGATGTGTGCCATCTAAGCTAACAGAGCATTTTAAAATGTAGTGATACATTATGGTCACTGGAGTTATGTTCATGTTTCAAGCCCTCTGTTTAACATAATTTTAACCTGCCCAAACACCAACCATTAGGAGTTCCAGTGTTAAACTGGCTCTTAAGACTCATTGGCTCAGGCAAGTAGGGCAGTTTCCAACCCGCAGGCTAGAAACCTACTGTGCTACCTCTCCATGCTTGAAAAACATATTCTTACCATCTCCACTATTAAAAATCTTTTGGCGCAGTAGTAATCACGTAGGAGTAGGTTTACCTCAAGGCAATAGGGATACAGTTACCTGTCCCCCCCCCATATATACCACATCACTATACTATATTGCCCCCTATTCCCACATGTCTTTACAGCTAAAATCAAAATCGCTGTACATAGAAAAGATTATATGGTGTAGTGATAGGGGATAATATTACAGTATAGCACTTAGTTGTCACCCCCTTGTGTCTCTTCAATCAAAAATCTCTGGACTTCCTATTACCATTTGTCAAAAAAACTTGCTTTCCATAGCCTCCTATCCCCATTTAAAGAGAAATTAAAAATAATTAAGGGGACACTCTGCTTACAGGCTGTCAGATCAGCAGCCAATACTGGGAAGTAGTCTGAACCATCTGCTGTGGCTCATGTGACATGTGATCCATTACCAGGGCCACAGTATTGCCAAGGATGTAGATGACACCTATGGAAGTGTAAGGCTGGTCTTCTGAAGTTTTCTACATCCACTGGACATTTAAATACTGCTTTACTACAAATTGCATAGTCAATTAATTTCATAAAGCAGCAGACATTGTGAAAAAGTAGTAATGTGCAGAGACTCAGAGGCTCTGCTACATTACCTAGGGAAGGGCAATGTAGGAAAGGGGTGGGGTAGGAAATTGGTAGCTTAGGAGTGGACTTTGTGTTCCAAATTCAGTTCCTATTAACCTGAACCATCTAAGAAAGCTCCTGGTCCTGAAACTTTGTATAATATCAGCAAGTGTATGAATAAAAGACAAAATTATAATACTTATGTTTTTAAAAATGTATTTAAGAAATAGGTTTTATAAAATAATGTAACAGGGAGCGCATCATCCATGTTACCTATATGCCTATATGCTTTGACAACAAGTGAATCTCAGACGGTCTTCACCCAGGCAAATTTTGCATCATACAGAAGTTTGATCCAATCCAAAAAAACTTTTTTCCTGATCCAGAAATTGTTTGTTGTTAACTATGCATGTGCATCAAACACTGGGACATTTTACAGAAACTCAAGTAAAACATATTATTATTATTTGCCTATATTAACTCTACATTCATTTCCATCTTTCAGATAAAACAACTGGTTGTTGTTGGTAACTTTCAGGTTTGCACTTGTCTTCTTTGCCTTGTCTTTTGAAAACAGCCTAATAATGCTGATAAATGAGCTTATAATATAACAGATTTGAAGGAGAACTTAAGGGAATAGGTGTATATAGAAAACACACATGACAGTGGCTTGCTCTAGTGCCCCGATTCACGAGCTCTGGCAATGTATTAACCTGTGCCATGGACAACCTCCTTAAGTGTTCATGCAGGCTGCAGTTTGTACTCTTGCCTGCATGTCTATTGAACTTCTACTAAAAAATAATAAATAGAACATAAAGAATAAATAAAAAAACATCTAACACATGCCTATACAGTTAAGCAGCGGGACGACCACTGATTTCCCTTATTCCCACTACATACAACTTTTCTGTGAACCTCTTAAATATATATTTTCCCAATATGTGTTTTGTTACGCTAAAACTGATTAAATAGATTAAAAGTGAGAGATAAGTTAGAATAGAGGGGGATTTCATGAAAGCATTAGTCACATTAAATAACTTTAGGAGACTAATAAAATATACAGAACAATTTAGTACACAAAGGTTATATGTAAGGGAAATAAAGCAGAAAACAGCAAACATTTCCCTCAGATTATTTTACCTGTAGTTCATTATTTTTCTCTTTATTTTTAATCCATATTTTCCCTTGACCCTGTGGGTCAATAAGAAGTGGAAAACGAGATGCTTTGGTAACAATAATTCCATTCTGGATAGACAGGTCATCACTGGGAAGTCCTTGAAGGTTCCATTCACCAATTGTAGCATTGTCCACAAGCATTGAGATAAGGTTCAGATCCTAAACAGTAAATCAAGATTGTGTTAAACAAAGACTTGAACTTAGTAAAAAGCAACCACTACATTTCATCTGCATGACAGTACAACTCGATTGCTTTATTTTTTAACACCACTTTAAATGAAAACCATCCATTAGGCATAATAAACGTAATAAACATGGAAAATACAGTATATAAGAAAAAATACTTTTTATATAAAGTGTTGGGCATGACACCAACTTTTCAATACACATAATGCAGTCCGCAACAGTCAAGCAATTTTTCCACATTAATATTAGCTACATATAACCAAAATATAACAAACTTTTTACATTTTTGTTATAAATTACATGTTTCCAATGTAGGTTATCACTTTTAATGTCCACAGAGCAAGATTATGATACAAAAAAAAAGGCAGCCCGAAATCTAACAACTTAGCTGGACACAGATAGCTATTAATTAAGCAACAGCATGATGTTCAGTTTATGAAATATGTCTAGATTTGGCATGAGCTTTCTAAATTCTAGGACTTATTAGACTATTATTATAAGCTCATATATACTTATCTTTAGCACACAAATTGGGAATTTTCTACAAAGAACATTTTTATTTCATTGTTTAAAAAAAGCAGTGACAAGTTTAGCCAGGAGCGGACTACAGCTATCTGATACTGCAGACTTATCCTTCATTTCTTCAGACTGTCTCTGTGTCCCTCTAGTGTTGGTCTCGGATTACATGCATCACATTTCTGAGCCTAGAGAAGAGCATCGTGGGATCTGTAGTCTCTTCAGGAGCCATCGCTAAACTGAATTATCTTGCACTTCCCAGCAAGCCATCCTTTCCAGGGGAGAGTTATGGGAGAGACTTTAAAGGGATCTGCCGCCCAGGCCCACACTCTCTTGCTTCCATCGTGTGAGCACCAGTTTGTCGCTTTGTTGGGAGGATTGTGGCCTACCACGCTAGCCACTGCATCTGCGGTTTCAACCCATGCGGGACGGTCTCTGCACACTATGCCAGGGGTACCCCAGCAGCATCGCTGACAGCAAAGGTGTAGAAAGGTCCACTGAATCAGCAGACTGAACAGCCATCTCATCTTGCTTGCTAGGAGGACAGACTTGTATCATTTAGCAGTTAACCCCTGTGGTCATCAGGATTATTGAGCGGGCACAAGCTCAAAATCCAGTTACCAGCCATTAGCACATCACCTTGAACACTGTACACAGACATCTTAGACTCGGGTTGCCAAGAGGATTTGTCACTAGTCAAGTAAAGTTTCCCTACATTGATTGCTGATCACTTTGCCATATTTAGGAATTCTTTGCTTCTCTGAGCTCCAACTGCCGGAGAAGATAATTGCAAGGCCTTGTATTTGGAACACTGTCAATTTATTGCTCTTAAAGGAGACACATTACTGGTATCTATACTACTCCGTCTCTCATTAGGATAAAGGGTATTATAGGCCAGCCCGGGTATCTTTAGCAATAGTAATACTGGCAACAATAAATATCCTTTAAAATAATCTGTTTGCTTATTGTCTGTTACTTTGCACACTAGTTGTTATTAGGGTTGCACCAATACCGTTACTAGTATCGGTATTGGTGCTGATACTGAGCATTTACCCGAATACTTGTACTCGGGCAAATGCTCCGATGCCTAATCCGATACCTGGGCAGTCAGGGGATGATCGGTGATGCGCTGATCATCCCTGACTGTCCCCTGTGTCCTCCGTGGTCCTAAGTTTCCCCGCCATGTACTCCTTCAGTCCCCCTCTGCTCCCCCTCCTCTCCTCCTCCGGTACCCCCTGCCCCAGATCTGTTAGGATGGAGAGCGGAAGAAGGAGCCAGTAAATCTGTCATTTTTTTTTTTTTTTTATGTAATCTTTATTCATGACAAAAATAAAAAGAATACACATAATGAACATTGACTCCAACATACTTGAAAGGCATGAATTAGTTAAACTAATGACGTAAACAACATGCCATGCACACCATGCCATGTACACCTTTTTCAGTATAAAACAAACCTTTCCCGTTAGGGCATTGACTATATGGCTGGTACAGAAGTTACCAAGGCTAGTAGAACTGTGGTAAGGTGGATATACTTTGCTTCCTGGCGTGAGTAGCCATTCTTGGCTTTTAGGTCCAGCGGAAGCCTCAGCCTGCATGCCCTCAGTGGAGAGGGGGGGTTCAAGAAACCTCCATCTGACCCTCTCCGGCCAAAGTTCAGCCCAGGGGACAAGCAGGAACAAGGCATCCAACCCTTATGAGCCCCATCTCCGTAGCAGAAAAGAGGAGGGGCAACAACCACTTTGGGAAGTGTACCTTATGGCAACCTAGTATAATAGGTATGCACCGCCTGATAGCACAGGATAAACATGTGTGTCAAAAACGTAACATATAAACTAAAAAAAAAAAAAAAATAAGGAACAGGGGGGAAAAAAAGAGATAAGAGAGAGAAGAGAAAGAGCCCTGTCCTCCTGGCACACACCGATATTTCCACTGGCAAAATGTAGATAGTCGCTCACACCAATGATCAGCTCCGCAAGGGGGCATAAAAATGATGAAAAATGGAGTTCCTCCCAAGTCTAGGAGAGAGACCTAGGTTGATGAGCTATGCTGACCAAGTCCTCTAAGGGAAGGCTCAGCAAGTTCTAACTAGGCGACATCCAAGCCGGAGGGAATATGCCCTGGGTCAGAGGTATGTTCCAGCCTTGGTGCCCAAATAGTGTTAAACCGTTCCCTTGAACCTTTGCATGTTGCCACCCATTCTTCCGCTTCCCTAATCTGCTTCACCTTCTGTAGCCATTCTTCTTGGCTTGGAACATGGGTACGCTTCCTGTAGACTGGAAGCAGTCATTTAGCAGCATTCAGGAGGTGCGGCAAAGTACTCTTCTTATATTGGCTAACTGGTATTTGGGGAACATGGAAGAGGAAGTGCAAAGGAGATAAGGGAACGTCAAAGCCCAATATTTTCTTGAATTCTAGACTCAATAGAGTTAGTGTGCGCAAGCTGATACAAGTGAGCCAGCTGTGCCCCGGAAAACTCCATCTCCTGGTTTCTTTACCATTCCCTGATATACACAGGCTTAGTCTTTGACATGGCTGAACCCAGTAGTTGGTATAACTCGGAGATCATATGAGGGATAGGTTCATCAGCAGCAAAGAGAAGCTCAAAGGGTGTAAGCGCAGAGGTGGCTCTGAAGGAGTGACCCTGTGTAGCAAAGAAATGACTAAGTTGTTTATGTCACCAAAAGGCAATTGGGAAGCTAGCATGGCGGGCCCTAAGGGCCTCAAGGATAAGAAGTCTACCATTCTCCAGGAATTTACCACAGCTAGCGTTAGGGTCGTCTGCCAACTTCTTAAAGAATGTCATCTGTTCTCCTGGGGGAAACCAGAGAAAGCCCCCGAGCGGGTCCAGCGGGGACATAGGGGGGACCAATAGGTATAAACTGTGGACCCAATCCCAAACTTTAAGAGTCTGGGATGTTAAAGGGGAAGTAGTGTCTGACAACCCTGTGTTCCCTAGGCAGCCACGGAGCATGAGCTAGGTTCCTACCTGCCAGGTATTTTTCCAGGGACACCCAGAGCCGAGATCTGGTATGGAAACGCCAGTTCAATATCCACTGAAGAACGATTGCCCTATAACACCTCCTGATATCCAGTATACCTAAGCCTCCAGCCTTTTTTGAGTGCCTCAGCACTCGCATAGCTTTGCATTCCACACAAATTCAGAAAGCATAATGTTGATTGTTAAGAAAAAGGAGTTCGGCAAAGGCACTGGCACCATCTGCAAATAGAACAGCACTCGTGGGAGGATATTCGGCTTGATTTTCGCCCTCCTAGCCAGGTAAAGGCATTTTTTGGTCCACTGTTTAAGGTCCTTTCTAACCGCCGCCAGTAGGGTGGGAAAATTACTATGTTAAAGGGTCTCAAAGCGGTCAGTTAGTTGAATACCTACGTTTTTTTTGGAGGACTTAGTCCACATAAGGGGGAACTCCGCCTGTAAACTTCGCGATAACGGAAGGGAGCCCACAGTCAGCAAAATCTCTGATTTCGAATAATTCATTTGAAAATTAGATAGTGCCCCAAATTGATGGAGTTCCTTCATGAGGTTTGGCAAAGGGATCAGGGGTTCCATTAAGTGGAACAACACATCGTCCGCATAGGCCGATAACTTGTGTTCCGTATTCCCAACCGTCAACCCCATAATGTTCAGGTTAGCCTGTATCTTTCGCAGCAATGGTTCCAGAGTAAGTGCAAACAGGAGGGGCAAAAGGGGCACCCCTGTCTCATGACGCTCTTAATCGGAAAGAAAAGAGGCTATTCACCTTGACTTGGGCACAGGGGGTGGAACAGAAAGCCATGATCCAGTTCAGCATGTACGGGCCCAGTCCCAGGGTCTCCAAGACCGCCCTCAGGAAGGATCAGTCCACCCGGTCAAAGGCCTTCTCTGCATCCCTGGATAGGATGATGTAAGGACTAGGTGCTGTGGCATGCCCAATGGACAAGGTGGATAGCCCTAAGGGAATTATCTCATGCTTCACGACCTGCAATAAATCCTGTTTGGTCTGGGTGCACAATGAGGGGTAAAAGGTGTTTCAGACGGTTCGCCAATATTTTTGCCAAGATTTTAATGTCCATGTTCAGTAGCGAGATTAGGCGGTAGTTCTGAACTAAATCGGATTACTTTTGGCTATCGAATTAAAGTATCTACACATAGGGTCGATAATATAATAAAGGAAGGGAAGAGCTGTCGTATGCCTTTTGTGTACCCATCAGAACCGGGGCTCTTCCCATTGGGCAAGGATTTTACCGTTGCTTCAATTTCAGTGGACGTGACAGGGGACTCCAAACCAATCCGTTGCTTTTCCAACAAAGGAGGAGCCCGGAGGCTGCCAGATAATCTTGAATGTTGGACCATCTGGAGACCTGGGCATCAGGTGACAGTCTAGCATCCAATGAGTAAAGTTTAGCATTATAATCATGGAACATAGAGGCAAGCTTAGAGGAGTGTGAGACCGCCCCTCAAGGGGTAGACTGGAGTTTGTGGACAAATGTCTGAGCCCGATGCTTTCGGAGAGCTCTGGCAAGCATCCTACTACACTTCTTACCATGCTCATAATATTTTTGAGAGATGTAATGAAGATGCCTGCAGGCTTTGCAGTCCAGTAAGCGTGAGAAAAGATCTCTCAGTTCCAGCAACCTCTTTAGTGCCTCAGGATCCCCGTGATGCTTATGACAGAGTTCTGCCTGCTGGAGGGCATCCAGAACCCTCTGAAAGTCAGCCTGCCATGCCCTCTTGCATCTGGCCCCCTGCAAAATTAGCTGGCCACGCACCACAGCCTTGTGTCCCTCCCAAATCATCCCCTCGCCCACATCGCCAGTGGAGTTTTCCTTTAAGTAATGAGTGAGAGTTTCCGAGACCCCCGCCACCACTACAGCATCATCCAAGAGATTCTCATTCAGTCGCCAAGACCATGAACGATGGATGCCTTGCGGCAAGGTAAAGGTGGCGGACACTGGAGTGTGGTCTGAGATAGTAATATTCTCTATGCATGCCGCCTGCAGTAGTTCAAGGGTAAACTGGTCCACATAGAAGAGATTGATGCGGGTGTACACATCATGTACCTTAGAATAATAGCTGTAGTCTCTCTCTGAGGGAAATAATACCCGCTAGCTATTGAACAAGATATGTTTTTGGAGGGTTTTTCGAAAATGTTTAGGAAAAGCGTACAAATGTGAGGGAGGGCTATGGGATGTGTCAAGGAAGGGGTCTGGGCTAACATTAAAAGTAAATTTGTCATTTACCACCTCCTTCCTTTTCCGAATGCACAGAGTCAGTGATCACTGACTCTGCCCATTCATAACTGAGCATCGTAAACTATGTTTACGATGCTTCAGTTTATGAGTGAACAGGAGCTGCTGTTTCCTAGTGTCCATTCATCTTTAGTGCAGCTGAGGCTGCAGAGAAAGGGACTGGGAAATATGTGTCCTTAGTCCCTTCCTCTGTCTCAAAGGGGAGAATCTGTGCCCTTAGTCCCTTTCTCGGTCTCACCAAAGCCCCCCCCCCCCCCCCAACAGGGTTGATTACAAAAAAGGAAGAATTGTAATAAATATTTTAAAGTAAAATTGTAAAAATAAGAAAATATTAAAAAAAAAACTGATACTGTACCCCCCCCCCCAAAAAAAGCATTGTAAAAAAAATAAAAAACTAAAAATTGTAAGAAGATAATTTTAAAAAAAATTGTAAAAAATAAATTGAAGAAATAAACTACTGACACAGTCCATGCCGCATGAGTGCCACCTATCGATGCCCATCGGTGCTGCATATTAGTGCTACTGTCACATGACATTGAAAAAGTATTGGTAATTGGTATCGGCAATTCTTCCAGGATTTGGCTCAAGTAACACTCCTATAAGTTTCTCCATTTATTGAGTAAATCTAAGAGGGCTGAAATCAGTTTGCATTGTGTCAGTGTGTTATTTAAAGGTATACACATCATGTCTGAATCTAGAGTGTGTCAGAGGGGCTGGAAAATTCACAGGGTCAAGGATGCACAGAAGAACATAAAATATCAAGCGGCCCTCGCGGGGATAGCGCTACACAAGCAATAAATTAACAAAACAGAGGGAGAAATGTAGAAATGTGAGACGGATTTTTAGAAACATTTACTGTAATGCCCTGTACACACGATCGGACTTACCGACAACAAAACCATGGATTTTTGTTCGAAGGATGTTGGCTCCAACTTGTCTTGCATGCACACGGTCACACAAATGTTGGCCAACAATTACGAACGTAGTGACGTACAAGACGTACGGGATATCTCCATTATGAACGCTAGTTATATCTCCGGCTCATACTGGATTCCGAGCATGCGTGGACTCTTGTCCAATGGATTTGTGTACACACAATCGGAAAGTCCGACAACAAACATTTGTTGGCGAAAAAATTGAGAACCTGCTAGCCAACATTTGTTGGCGGAAAGTCCGCCAACAAATGTTCGATGGAGCATACACATGGTCGGACTTTCCACCAACAAGCTCACATCCAACATTTTTTGTCGGAAAATCTGATCGTGTGTACTGGGCATAAGAGTTATGCTTCATTCATGCATTTCTCCCTGCTCTAAAGTAGCACAGTAACAGAATAAATCTATCCTGACCACTTATTATTGTTCTTCTCCTGCTTCTGTTATAAGTAAAACTCTGTCTCCTCTTTAGTGTATAAACTGGTTGTATATATTTATTTATTTATTTATTTTATTTATTTCAGGTACTTATATAGCGCCGTCAATTTACGCAGCGCTTTACATATTCATTGTACATTCATATCGGTCCCTACCCTCAAGGAGCTTACAATCTAAGGTCCCTAACTCACATTCATACATATACTAGGGACAATTTAGACAGCATCCAATTAACCTACCAGCATGTCTTTGGAGTGTGGGAGGAAACCGGATATATATATATATATATATATAACTATATATACTTACTAAAGTGACTACTGTCAGGTGATACACCAACAATAAAACAAAACCTCCTACATAAGTTGTAATCATTTATCTGAAGTCCTCTTTATTCTACAGCTTCTCCAATGTCACACACTGCACAGAAAAGAGCAGAAAGCTAAGTGTTGTATGAGACCTGAGTGGAGGGAATTAATACACTCCTTTCTAAACATTCTCATAAGGAAACATATACAGTATCTCACAAAAGTGAGTACACCCCTCACATTTTTGTAAATATTTTATAATATCTTTTTATC
This sequence comes from Aquarana catesbeiana, assembly GCF_042186555.1. Classification (NCBI taxonomy): domain Eukaryota; kingdom Metazoa; phylum Chordata; class Amphibia; order Anura; family Ranidae; genus Aquarana; species Aquarana catesbeiana. The sequence continues at coordinate 302,109,403 of NC_133328.1, read as the reverse complement.
TGACAACACTTTGCTACAATATAAAGTAGTGAGTGTACAGCTTGTATAACAGTGTAAATTTGCTGTCCCCTCAAAATAACTCAACACACAGCAATCATTGTCTAAACTGCTGGCAACAAAAGTGAGAGACAAAAGCAGATAAGAACCACACTAGGTTATTTGGATTGAGGCTGGTAAAGACTATAGAGAATATGCTTTGCTTGTTTCAGGAATACACTGCCTCTCAAATTTGCTAACTATGCATTTATATTGTACTCTTATTGACTTGTATAGGTAAATACTGTAAAGGCAGCTCAAAATGACATCATCACCTGACATGCCATGTTTACATAAATAAAAAAATTAAGAAGATGGGTAAAGTGCCAAATTACAATTACATACACTATCCAAAACTGATGCTGCTAACTAATAAGCAACATGTGAAACAGTAAAGGGCACAACAGTAGTGCAATCACAAACAAGCTGAATAATCATGAAGTGAATATCAAATAAATTAAATTATTGTAAATAAAAGTCCATGATACTATCAAACATTGCTATAAGACATGAATCATGCATCTTCTATATGTGCTCCAAACACTGTGTAGTGCTAAGGTGCAAATACTTAAAAAAAAAGTGCTTCACCCGAAGTGGTATATCAAAGCGCTCACCAGATTGCATCGGCCACCAAGTGACCACCAGGCATGTAGTATACAAAGAAACCTCTTTCATCCGATGTGTCCCTTCATAGGTTTTGCAGCATAAATATGCTCTTTGTGGATCACCCAGGTCTCAATCCAAGCACGGATGGTATATATATATATATATATATATATATATCTATATCACCTTTGAAAGCAAGGCTCGACGCGCAATATATGAGTCCTCTGTTTCCGCATATAGCTGAGAAGCAAGCTGAGACATACGCCGAGTATCACACACACTTGCATGGTACCGGACCGGCTTCTGCTCCTCTCTACAGCTGCATCTCGTTTTTACTGTACCATACAAGAAAAAATGAACTGGATTTGTAAGTGTTATTTTAAGCTATTAAAAAGATGTTATTACACTATCTAAGGCTTTCTGTGGCTTTTTATGTTGAGCCACTGTTTACAGATGATTTGGATGTGAGCTGGTTTTACTAAGGAGTAACATATATATATATATATATATATATATATATATATATATATATATATATATATATATACCATCCGTGCTTGGATTGAGACCTGAGTGATCCACAAAGAGCATACATATGCTGCAAAACCTATGAAGGGACACATCGGATGAAAGAGGTTTCTTTGTATACTACATACCTGGTGGTCACTTGGTGGCCGATGCAATCTGGTGAGCGCTTTGATATACCACTTCGGGCGCAGCACTTTTTTTTTAAGTATTTGCACCTTAGCACTACACAGTGTTTGGAGCACATATAGAAGATTCACGATTCATGTCTTATACCAATGTTTGATAGAATCATGGACTTTTATTTACGTTAATTTAATTTGATATTCACGAATTTTCAGCTTGTTTGTGATTGCACTAGTGTTGCGCCCTTTACTGTTTCACATGTTTACATAAATGCAACACAACGCAAGGCATGGCAACCTAGCACTACCCCATACAATCCAAAGTTCAAATATAGCAGAGTCTTCATAAAGCAGGAAAACACAAGCTATGTGTGTGCTAACCTAGCAGTCAATATGCATTGTAAGACAAGCTGTATTGTATTGCACAATGCTGCCTCTGTTTCATGATTTTGGGTAAAATGAAAGAGGAAGCGTTCAGGCAGCTAACAGGAGGAAGGGGAGGGCAGAGACGACCCTAGGTATTTGGGGGTGATTTTTCATAGTCGAGCAAGTAGTTGACTTAAGAAGATTTATAGTAAGAGAGTTCAAGCCACAAAAACAGCTCAGCATATTTACAAATATTTTTAGAAAAAAAGTTCAAATAAGCTACTAGGCCAAAGGTTTTCTTTAACACATTTACAAAGACAGATCCAATAGCATAGTGCACCCAGAAAAATAGTAAAATATGGGTTAAAAGGCACAAAATAATAAACTTAGTTCTGTTATATTTTTTTAAATGTCACAAAAGGCCTGACAGTTTTATTGTACTTTGAGAAGTAGTGGGCTGCAATACTTCAACAAGAACTCAATCTTACAAGTCAGAACTTTTCCATTACATTGTCATTTTTTTTGGTCCATAAACGACAAATGTCATTTATTTGAGTCTTTGAACCATGACAGGTACTCTATGCTTTTGGAACCAAGAAATATAGAACTGACAGAGAGAATTAATTAAAATGTCTGGCTCTTTGGAGGAAACCAAAAGTGACAATGAAGCCTGGGCACTCTCAATCACCTTTCTCCAATAAAAAATGACATGGATTGAAGGCTGGGGAGTGTTTACACTGCTTGTAGAATTCAAAATAAACCAGCTCATACACAACAGAGTTTTATGATTTATGTATTACGCTGTCTGACCACAAAGGGCTGCTTTGAAAAGACAGCTTTACCAAGTCACAGATCCAAATATTGAATTCCTAGATCAAAGAAAATCAAGCAGTTCTTAACCTAATCATGTACTGTGGCTGCTAGCATTTGAATTCAGTCTATAGTGAGTCTGTTCTTAGAATATCATACAGTACACCTACCACAACATGCAGTACTATATATATCAGTTATGCCAAGACATTTGAAATGTGATAAATGTACAAATAGGAAAGGACACAACATGTGTGCGGGTTAATCTTTTACTTTGAAACACAGATTCTAAATGATGTACAGTTTCACTTTTCATATTTTCTGGAAATTCAAAAAATAAGTAGCCATTCTTACGAATGGGCTGCCATGCTGTATGGGTGGCCATTACTACTGGAACCAACATATGTTAGTATTAGGGACATGCAAGGAAATCATCCACAGTAAGTCCATTCTTAGGCACCCAGCCTTTAAGTATAGCACTTCTGTATTCCCCTATGCAATATTTATAATAGTCTTACTGAAAGGCTAGCCTGACCCTTTATTTCACTGTGAATATTATTCATGTTGGACATATAAAAAAGTGAGTATTTTAGGAATGTTGAGGGCCCATGAGAAATTAATGTGCACAAGTAGCACAGCACTTGTTAACAATCAAGCAAAACGGAGGGGGCATGGCTACCATGCTACTAGATGGCTGCCTAGAACCAAAGCTGGGAAAAAGGAACCATGGAGGTGAGCCAGACCACTCAAACTTCCACCAGAGCCTCTCTAAAGGGCCCCCATCCTCTCTACCTATGGCCCAAAAGAGGAAGGAGACCCACCAACCTAAAAAACTCCTGCATTTCTTCCCGGAGCGGGAGAAGACCCAAGATGGCACCGGCTGCCACTCACTGGCTACATCCAGCGGCTCTCCCCAGACCTCACAGAGCCCTCACTCACAGGCAGGCTCACAGGCAGGTTCCCAGAGAAGCTCACCCTCCCCTCTCTAGTAGCCCAGATAAATTTAAGCCCACCTGGATGCTGACTCTCCTGTGCAGAGATGCTTAAAGGGCACATCACTCTAGATGACACAAGGAAACTGATAGACCCTCTTAACTCATTCCCTACTGCCAATAAACCAATTTTGGACACAACATTGAAAGACATGCTGGTCTCCCTCCGCAGCTTTCTACACTCAGACATGACGACCTCCATGCAAAGCTTTAAAAATGAGATAGGGGAGCTGGGAGGCAGGGTCGACCATGTGGAGAGAAAGATGGGAGAGTTTGCTTTTTCTTATAACTTATAATGAGCAATCTGATGAAGTTGACTGGCTCAAAACAAAAGTCGCTGATTTAGAAGATCGCTCACAAAGAAATAATGTGAAAATCCGTGGCTTTCCTGAAGCCACACAGCCAGCTCAACTCCACCAATATGCCACTGATATTATTAAGGAATTTCTTCCAGATGCATCAGATTATGAGATAGTGATTGATAGGATCCACCACCTTCCCAATGCGGCTTTCTTAGCCGGCAATGTGCCCAGGGATATGCTGATGCGGATACATTTTTATCACATTAAGGATCAATGTATGATGGCATTCTGCAAATGCCCTCAACCTCCTAACAAATATGCTGCAATCCAAATCTTTGCAGACCTGTCCCAATATACTATGCAAAAACACAAAAATCTACTGCCTATCAATAAGGCTCTATGCAACCACAGCATAATCTATCGTTAGGGCTACCCCACTACACTGATAATCCCGGAATGGTTCATCTACTGTGATTTCATCCTTAGACGATGGCCTAAAACTGCCATGTTCTTGGAACATTCTAACTGATCAGGACACCCAGAAGGACTGTCTCATAAACGCTGCAACAAAAAATGCAACACATAACCTTCTCAGGCTCACCCTGTAACAAGCGCAACAAACCCCAGTGGCGCGTCGGAGCTTAAAGCCCACTACTTTTCTGCCAGTTACAATGTGCAGTATTACTGCTAATGGATTCCTGTTGGGATCCCCTTTTTTATCCTACTACCATATTGTTTATTTATTGCTTCTACATGTTGACTTTTTCTTTATTCTTGCTCTAACTGTTTAAGGTCCAACCTAAAGGCTGCAAAGTACTTCCTCTTCACTATCAGCTTTCTGCTAGTCTACCCACACTGGATACCTTCTCTTGCTCCCTCTGGCATGGATTTTAACCATTCCAAATCGAATATGCATCATCTGAGGTACTGTTCAATCTTCTCCCTCTTTAATACAAATGGTAATTAAATTTGTTTCTTTTAATGTCAATGGGCTAAACTACCCTGTTAATCGATCTGTGCTATGGAAGGAAGCCCTTAAACTAGGAGCTGACATTCTATACTTTCAGGAATCCCATTTCCATGCATCCAAAACTCCAACCCTATAGCATAGACTATTCCCTCACATCTTCCGGGCCTCAGCACCTATGAAACAAAGAGGAGTCGACATAGCTATTAATAATTAATTTGCCTTCAATGTACTAGAACTTCATGCTGACCCAGAGGGTAGATATCTAATACTAATATGCAAACTTAATAACAAACTCTACACACTAGCCAATATCTGTACCCCTAATTCCAGCCAACTCCGATTTATCAGAAAGATGCTTCGCAAGATTACTCCTCTTCAAAAAGGAGCTCTGCTTATCTGTGGGGACTTCAACATTACAGCTGACCCTACTCTGGACACAGCTACTAAAGCTATGCCTCTCTTGCATATCAATGATTTATATGTTGTCTGGAGATGTCAGCATGCAAATGAATGTGATTACTCTTTTCATTTCCTTAAGGCATAACACTTAATCTCGTATTGATGTGATTTTGGTTGACCAAATGTTACTACAGTCTGTGTCTTCCTCCTCCATTCACACAATATCGTGGTCAGACCACGCTCCGATCTCAATTGTGGTGCAGAAGGAAAACACTGCTGATCCAACCTTTATATGGTAGGTGGGCTAACTCACAGATCATCCATACACCTACACATGCTGCTTTTATAGCAAAACAGCTTACTGGATTTTTTGCAATTAATACTCTCTCTGTCTCCAATCCCTCCACTCTGTGGTGCGCCCACAAGGCCTTAATCAGAGGAATACTGTTACAACTCTGCTCTCGAGTTAAGAAACAGAGAACGCAGAAACTAGAGAATCTACTCTCTGAAATCAAACAGATAAAGTCACTTAATAAAGCAAACCCAGACACAGAGGCGATGCACAAATTAACCAAACTACAAGTGGAGCTGAGGCTACTGCTTCTAGAACAATCTCATTAAATACGCCTATCACAGTGTCCGAGATTGCTAAGGTTGTTAAGGACTCTACCCAATGCTAAATCTCCTGGACCGGATGGTCTAACAAATGATTACTACAAGGTATTTCTGGCTAACCTTAGCCCCACTCTTGCTTCTGTGTATTCTACTGCAATAACTTCTGCATCGTTCCCACCTGAGATGTTACAAGCATATATTGTCACCAACCCAAAACCTGGGAAAGACCCTACAACCCCATCTAATTTTAAGCCTATCTCATTATTGAACACGGACATTAAAATTTATGCAAAGGTACTCGCTCTTAAATTACGCACTATTCTCCCCCACCTGATAAACCCTGACCAGACTGGATTCACCTCAGATAGACAAGCATCAGACAAGCATCAGATGCAACTTGAAGAATTATAAACATAATCCACCATTCTAGGGTTATTCGCATGCCTTCTCTGCTCCTATCTTTGGATGCGTTCGATAGGGCCCAATGGGGCTACATGACGCAGACTCTTAAAAAGTTTGGCTTCTCTGGTCCTGTCCTCTCTGCCATCCTAGCCTTATATTCATCCCCACCTGCACAGGTCCTGAAATAGCCTATCAAGGCCCTTTGTTATAACCAATGGAAAGAGACAAGGATGCCCACTATCCCCCACTATATTCAATCTTCTTATAGAACCTGTAATGGCTTCTATTAGATCCCACCCAAACATTAATGGTTTTACATTTCAAGACAGATCCCATACTATAAGTCTGTTTGTGGACAATGTTATTTTGTGCTTAACCAACCCTATTTCCTCCTTAACTAATGCCCACAAAATGTTGACGTCCTTTAGTGAGATTTCATACTATAAAGCTAACTATAGCAAATCAATAATACTGTGTATGAATATAAACTCCACTCTGAAGTCTAGACTTCAAACCTCATTTCCCTACTCCTGGACTGACTCCGCTATATCCCTCTTAGGACTTTTGCTGACGGCAGACCCCTCCAAACTAGCCAATATCAATTACATACCCCCGATAAATAGACTATCCCAGGAGACCAAACGCCTAGCCAAGGTGGAACTATCCTGGTCAGGATGCCTGGCTTCTTTTAAAATGTTACGCCTACCTCAAATTTTATAATTGTTTCATACTTTACCGATCCTTCATGATCTACAACCTTTTAAATGCCCTACAGAACATACTAAAGCAATACCTATGGAAATCTAAACGCCCCTAGTGCTTCCGAACTCTCCTTACGAAACATGGGACAGTGGGAGGGATGGGTGACATAGATCTTAAGGACTATTACCATTCATCTCTTCTTACCCAACTCAGACACTGTTTTTCCCCTTCCTCTGACATTCTTTGGTCTCAAATAGAAAAGACCTTCAGCCCTGAAGGGGAGCTCCGCTCCTTTTTGACTGACACAGTATCTCACAAAAGTGACAAAAACAGAGGATACTAATGCGCAAACCACAAAGGGAGAAAATAAAATCCAGAACTTCACAATGTAGCTGCCAACATAAGGGTGTTCACACACCAATATAGGAACACGAGATATAAAATTAATTATGCGGCTCTTACTCGAAAATAAAAATATAAAATATATTAAGAAAACAAATGTAAAGAGACAAAATCTATTGGAGATTCAAATAGGAAAATCCAAACGAATACTAAAATTTGTCTTCCATCAAATTGTGTAACCAAAGATTATAAAAACCAATGTTACATCAAAAGATGAATTGAGGATACCGCACTCAAGAACTAGCAAATAATAGAGCCCTTGAATAGAGGGTAAATAATGCCTGCAAGATGAATAAATCCTTAAACCTGATGAGTGGAAAATAGTTGGTTAAAAATCTTCCTATAACAGATATAAAACTAAATCGCACTGGAGGCAAATCTCACTAGTAAAGTGCATAATAAGTGCATAATTGAAATCTGTGCAAAGAATAATATAAAAAAGTACAATGACAAGTATGTGAATCGCACTATAAACGCAAGTCGCAATAATAAAAGTGCATAATGTAAGTGCAAATGTGCAAAGGTAATGCAAAAATATAAAGTAAATCGTAAAATAAACGTGTAAAAATAAGCAAGGGTATACATTAATCTAATGACGAGATATAATAGTAGTAATAAGGTCCACTGTAATCCAGGACAAAATGCTTAATACTACAAAGTGGAACAAAACATCCCAAATAAAGAAAAAAATCCCATATATGGTGCAATCAGATTGTGACAATCTCAATTCAAATGTGTGACAAACAGTTCATCAAGGGTTTCAAGTGCCACCATTCAGCTAGTCTCCAAAGTGTGGAAAGATGTGGTCCACCCAGCCTCTCACCTCATGGCAGAACGGAATAAGCCCTGCTGACAGGTGAAATCAATCCAATCCGCTGCACAGCCCCCTCAGTGGCACCTCTACTATGGATCTCCTGCCTTTCCACCAAATCCGTTCATGGGGCGCCCCAGATTCTCAGCCAAATAATTAATGGATCATATAAAAGAAGGGGAAGAAGGACTCCATGGTGCAGTATTTCAAAACTAATAGGTTTAATAAAAGTATTGCACTTACAGTTAGATCATAAAAACGAGCATAACACTGCTAATGCTTCCCGATCCCGGCTGTGATCGGAAAGCCGAACGTCACCCGCCTCTCTTTCCTGACGCGTTGCGTCACTGTCATGTGACTTTCTCAAAGGGTATAGAGACGGGTGCACGATGGTGACTCATATGGCAGGGCGGTTTCCATAGTAACCCCTGCTCTTCATATGCAAAGCATATAATCACAATAGCAACATTTAATTTAATATAATAAAAACAAATCTGTCATAATAGTATAAATAATGTTAAAATTAATTTGTAAGATTGCATTAGGATTTTATACAATATAATGAATATAATAGCACCATCTAGTGGGCAATCACATAAATAAATCTAAGCTAAAAACAACCACATGGAATAGCATCTGCTCAGGACATAAACCTGCCATCTAGTGGACAATTAAATTATTACCTCTAAGCTGTAAAATACTAAAATAGAAAATTAATTAATGGAAAAATTCATAACCCTAATACAACAAATAGCGGCTCAAACAGCAGCAGCCAAAAGACCATGCAGTATTCTTAAGGAAAAATTACTAACTCAAAATAATTAAAATTAGATAATTAAAACTCATCATAAATGATGAGAAATAGCAAAAACAATTATTTGAACTGTGAACAGACAATTGATTTCATGAAGACAAACATCATCAAAACACAAAGCCTGCCATCTAGTAAATAACTAATGTATGATAGGGAAGGCAATGGTTAAACCATCTCAATGGTTTTAAATAGGAGAAGGTAAAGGACAAAAAATATATATGGAGTGAAACTGAATAATTTAAAAGAAAGAGAAACTAAACTCAATAATCAGAAATAAAACAATTGAGGTCAAATTCCACATTGTGTCCTAATGGCGTCAATGTGCGAAGCTCATATATCCAGATAAATTCTGACTGACTGAGTTTTAACACTTTATTATCACCCCTCCAATGAAAGACCCCTCCAACCCCTCATCAAAGAAGGAAAACTTTTTTTGAGTAGATTGATCCAACACATTCTTTGCAACAAGATCCCTCAGAGTCGGTGCTCTCCGATAAGTAAATTTTGTTTTTTCTGGTAGTATTATTCCTGAATGTCAATCAGCTTTCACGATATTCCAATATTTCTTAAAAATGTTCTCTATTTGTTTATGCTGAATGCTGTAATCCATAACAAGAGGTACAGCATTTATAAAATCATTATTTTTAGTTGAATCTTCAATCGGTTTCCTTCTGTCCAAGGCCCCTACATCTTTCATTTTTTCCTTGTTAAAGCTATATTTGTATCTCTTTCGGACAAATCTTTCGCCAATAAATTCCGCTTATTTCATAAACACTCCCGTTTAGTACAATTCCTTCTTAGCCTAAAAGATTATGAATTTGAAAGATTATGAGGATGATCTGGTTTTTAAATAGCAAAACAAATTAGAAGAATCTTTAACAGATTCTACCAACCCCAGAAAAAGATGAAAAAACTATGGTGATTACAGAAAAAGTGAAGAATCAACTTACCAATGGTCCAGGAGGGAATCTTAATAATTACAACAAATCCAAATCAGAGACAAGGATAGAATGGGAATAACAATTGGCATAATAATAATTTTTACAACATCTCTGAGACCCTTCCAACAGGCATTTCATAGAAGAGAGCCACTAACACCCCCCTGGAGAAACTATGAAAATCCTAGATATGAAAATAGCAATAGAGACATCAGGCCACATTATTATGATAGAAGATGGGAACAAGTACCTTACGAGAATCAGTATAATATTCCAACATATAACCGTTATGAATATTTGAAAAGGATTGATGAGGGAGGACAAACCCCCAGAGACCACTATGAAAGAGGAAGAACACCGAAACATCAATATGTGGGACGTGAAAGAACTTCGAGACGTTTTTTAGAGAGGAGATGCCGGGATTCTCCCAGGTGTCACCAGATGGAGAATGGACCATGGAGATCAGTCAGGTGGAGCCCAGACCGCACACTGAGGAAGGAAAGAAGGAGGAAAGAAAGAAATCAGGATCAGCAGAGAGACATGGATCGGGAAGAGAGATCAAGGAGATCTCCGAGAAGAAGGTCAGAAAATCCATCTGGAAGAAACGCAAAACAAGGCGCGGATGTAGAGCAGGAACAAAAAAACAGAAGAAAAAGAGATTAATAGGAGAAGGAATAATAAATATCAGTGGAGTGGAACTAACGAAAGACAAAATTAAAGTATTGGACAAAGGTCTTAAATTCGCACCAAAAAAGAACCTGAATAAGTTCAACGCTTATGTAGACATTATTAAATTTGCTAGGAGTCTTCATATCAAGAAATATATGTTAAATAAAGCAGGAGAAAATATATCAAGAAACAATATTGTGGAAAGTGAGATCAAGTTTAGTGATTTAAAGAATAAATCCTTATTTAATCCCCCAATGGGAACAGAAGGGCATATTGAAGTATTCCAAAGAATGGTGTTAAAGGATCTTCAAGATCTTAAGATCACAAAAATAAATGACCCTGTTGATATTAAGAATGGTATTAAAAAACTTGAAGAGAGGAAAGATGTTGTGGTAAGATAAGCTGACAAAGGGGGAGCGATAGTGATTCAATCAAAGAAAGACTATCAGGAAGAATTAAACAGACAATTGAGTGATGTTAATACTTATCAGAAATTGCCTGTTAATCCAATAGTACGATATAAAGATGATCTAGCTTACCTAATAGAAAGAGGGAAGTCAAAAGGTTTATTAAACAAAAAAGAAGCGAAATATTTGCAGCCGTGTGGATGTCATATTCCAGTAATATACACTCTCCCTAAGATCTTTAAAAATAAAGAAAAGCCACCGGGAAGGCCGATAGTAAATGGAATAAATTCAGTTGGAGCAAGAATAGGGGAGTATATAGACTGGTTCTTACAGCTGTTAGTAAGAAAAACAAAGTTGTATCTAAGAGATACAAAACACCTGATACAATTACTTGATACAATCACATTTGGTGATAGACCAGTGTATCTTGCAACGGCAGATGTGGCATCGCTTTACACTATAATCAATCATGGAGAGGCAATACAAGCAACCAAATGGGCCTTGAAGGAATTCAGTGGATTGAAGGCTGTGCAGAGGAAGTTCTTGATGGATTGTCTTAAATATAGCCTGGACCACAATTACTTCTGGTATGAAAGAGATTTTTATAAACAGATTTGCGGAATAGCAATGGGCGCTAAATACGCACCCAGTGTAGCCAATCTCTACATGGCTGAGTGGGAGGAAGAAGCTCTTTATAACAAAAAGCTGCAGCAACTCCTCCTATTTAAGAGATTCATTGATGATATCATTGTTATCTGGGCTGGTGACAGAGAAAGCTTGATGGACTTTGGTTTTAATTTGAACTCAAACAATAAGAACATCAGATTGAAATGGTAGATAAGTGATGAGAAGATACAGTTTTTAGATCTGGAAATTTCAAAAGAAGATGGTAAATTGATCACGCAAACACATTTCAAACAGGTCGATAGGAATAGCTACCTCCCATTGGACAGCTGCCATCATGCCCCTTGGTTAGAGAATATACCTAAAGGCCAATTTATTAGGCTAAGAAGGAATTGTACTAAACAGGAAGTGTTTATGAAACAAGCAGAATTTATTGGCGAAAGATTTGTCCAAAAGGGATACCAATATAGCTTTATCAAGGAAAAAATGAAAGATGTAGGGGCCTTGGACAGAAGGAAACCGATTGAAGATTCAAATAAAAATAATGATTTTATAAATGCTGTACCTCTTGTTATGGATTACAGCATTCAGCATAAACAAATAGAGACATTTTTAAAGAAATATTGGAATATTGTGAAAGCTGATCGACATTTAGGAATAATACTACCAGAAAAAACAAAATTTACTTATCGGAGAGCACCGACTCTGAGGGATCTTGTTGCAAAGAATGTGTTGGATCCCCCTACTCAAAAAAAGTTTTCCTTCTTTGATGAGAAAGGATTTTATCCCTGTAAGACATGTTATACATGTAGGCATACAAATGAAATAAAAAAGAAAAAAATCTAGCTTCAAATCTACCGTTGCGGATAGGGAGTACCAGATAAAAGATTTTATATCCTGCCGAACAGAAGGGGTGGTTTATCTTCTGGACTGTCCGTGTCAGATCCAGTATGTTGGACGAACTAAAAGGGAACTCTGGAAGAGATTAAGGGAACATACCCAAAATATAAAGAATGGCTTCCAAAACCTAGTTTGTCTAGACACTAGGATTAGGTAGTATTATTATATGTAAGGGCCTGTTTTTGCTATTTCTCATCATTTATGATGAGTTTTAATTATCTAATTTTAATTATTTTGAGTTAGTAATTTTTCCTTAAGAATACTGCATGGTCTTATGGCTGCTGCTGTTTGAGCCACTATTTTAGTATCTTACAGCTTAGAAGTAATAATTGTCCATTAGATGGTAGGTTTATGTCATGAGCAGATGCTATTCTATGTGGTTGTTTTTATTGCTTAGATTTATTTATGTGATTGCCCACTAGATGGTGCTATTATATTCATTATATTGTGTAAAATCCTAATGCAATCTTACAAATTAATTTTAACATTATTTATACTATTATGACAGATTTGTTGTCATATTAAATGAAATGTTGCTATTGTGATTATATGCTTTGCATATGAAGAGCAGGTGTTACTATGGAAACCGCCCTGCTCTATGAGTCACCATCGTGCACCCGTCTCTATACCCTTTGAGAAAGTCACGTGACAGTGACGCAATGCGTCAGGAAAGAGAGGCGGGTGACGTTCAGCTTTCCGATCACGGCCGGGATCGGGAAGCATTAGCAGTGTTATGCTTGTTTTTATGATCTAACTGTAAGTGCAATACTTTTATTAAACCTATTAGTTTTGAAATACTGCACCATGGAGTCCTTCTTTCCCTTCTTTTATATGATCCATTAATTATTTGTCTGAGAATCTGGGGCGCCCTGTGAACGGATTTGTTGGAAAGGCAGGAGATCCATAGTAGAGGTGCCACTGAGGGGGCTGCGGAATGGATTGAATTGATTTCACCTGTCAGCAGGGCTTATTCCGTTCTGCCATGAGGTGAGAGGCTGGGGGGACCACATCTTTTCACACTTTGGAGACTAGCTGAATGGTGGCACTTGAAACCCTTGATGAACTGTTTGTCACACATTTGAATTGAGATTGTCACAATCTGATTGCACCATATATGGGACTTTTTTCTTTATTTGGGATGTTTTGTTCCACTTTGTAGTATTAAGCATTTTGTCCTGGATTACAGTGGACCTTATTACTACTATTATATCTCGTTATTATATTAATTTACACCCTTGCTTTTTTTTGCACGTTTATCACATGTTTTTTATGATTTACTTTATATTTTTGCTTTGCCTTTGCACAGACTGCACATTTGCACTTATATTATGCACTTTTATTATCGTGACTTGCGTTTATAGTGCGATTCACATACTTGTCATTGTATTTTTTATATTATTCTTTGCACAGATTTCAATTATGCACTTATTATGCACTTTACTAGTGAGATTTGCCTCCAGTGCGATTTAGTTTTATATCTGTTATAGGAAGATTTTTAACCAACTATTTTCCACTCATCAGGTTTAAGGATTTATTCATCTTGCAGGCATTATTTACCCTCTATTCAAGGGCTCTATTATTTGCTAGTTCTTGAGTGCGGTATCCTCGATTCATCTTTTGATGTAACATTGGTTTTTATAATCTTTGGTTACACAATTTGATGGAAGACAAATTTTAGTATTCGTTTGGATTTTCCTATTTGAATCTCCAATAGATTTTGTCTCTTTACATTTGTATTCTTAATATATTTTATATTTTTATTTTTGAGTAAGCGCGGCATAATTAATTTGATATCTCACAAAAGTGAGTACACCCCTCAGTACTCACTTTTGTTGCCAGCGGTTTAGACATTAATGGCTATGTGTTGAGTTATTTTGAGGGGACAGCAAATTTACACTGTTATACAAGCTGTACACTCACTACTTTACATTGTAGCAAAGTGTAATTTTGTCAGTGTTGTCACATGAAAAGATATAATAAAATATTTACAAAAATGTGAGGGGTGTACTCACTTTTGTAAGATACTGTATGTGGCAACCACATCCCTTACAATAATTTCCACCCATGATCCAAGCTGATGGCCTGGAGGGCATTGAGGAACATCCAACCTTCTCCAACTTTACAAACTACTATAATATCCCTGCCTCTCACAATCTTAGAAAACCTAATTCCAAACGTAAACCTTACTCACTGGCAACGGAAAGGTATTATCTCAATCACAGATCTCCTCTCAGCCAAGGGAATTAAAACATTTGAGGAACTCTCTACAGAGTTTGATCTCTCACCCCTAGATCACTATGTATACCTTCAAATCTTCCACCTCTTGAGATCTCAGCAATGCCATGAATTCTATCTACCTACTGTGGCTTGGAGGTTCCTCAATGCTCTCCCACCTATCCCTAATAGTCCAACCATCTTCCGCATACACTCTATCCCTAAGAGAATCTCCATATTTTATAACTTATTCCAAAACAAACTCACTTACACTAAATCTGCACCATATTTAAAATGGGAAACAGACCTAGGCACATCATATACTTTGAAACAATGGCAATCTGCTTTCAAGTCCATATATAAAGCCTCACACTGCGTGAATCATTAGGAACTATCCCAAAAATTTGCACTTAGATGGTATCTCACTCCCCTACATACATACAAGTTTCTCCCATCCTCCTTGCCTCTTTGTTGGAGGAGATGTGGAGATGTTGGACACCTCCTGCATATATTGTGGACCTGCAAAAATCTCACCAGCTTCTGGAAAATGTCTTCTGTTTCATTTCTGATATCACTGGTATCCTTACATCACCAGAACCCAGTCTGGTGATACTCAATTTAGGTATTGGCAGATTTCCCCCTTTCTTCCACTCTGTAGTTACACATGTGCCCTTGGCTGCTAGATTACTTATAGCAAAGGGGTGGAAATCAGACAAAGCCCCAAACCTCTCGGAGGCCGTTGAGATTGTCTGCCTGCACTACAAATACAAAGCTATGCTTGCTACTAAGCAGGATACTAGAATGTTGCCAATGTGAGTTTTGACTCACATTGGCAACTATGGACTGATAGATTTACAGCGAATTACAGTGTTGTACTGTTCTTATCTGAGAGATTCTTAGTGAGATAAAGAAATGTAATATAATGCTCCCTTTTCTCAGACTTTGGAATACGTGACAGCCTTACACTTTTGGGCCTAACCTTCTTTGTATTCAATTTTTGTACACATGTTGTATTTACTTTTGTACTCTTTGTACAATTTTTGTATCCCTTAACTATGAAATTAATAAAACGAGTGGAAAAAAAAAATTAAAAATGAAGCAACACAAATGGTAACGTGTGCACAGAATTGCAAATGTGTCTTCCGCAAAAGCGGATTGTTAATTTTTTTCTAATCTTATCTTTGCTTGCAAAAATACAGATATAAATGATTCTAAATAAAAAATATGTAAAAAAAAAAAAAAGGTAGAAACAACTTTACTTTTAAGCAATATACAATCACATTTCTGCCTGTTGGGATGCCCTGCCTATACAAGGGCACAGATAATTAGAGTTTAGTAATGCTTTAAAAATGCAATCTTCCAATTAATTCATGAAGGTAACAAGCCCATGTTTTTAATTTCTGCGTTTGTACAATGGTTATCAATCAGCAGGTAAAAAGAACAGTCAATAGCTGGGAAACACATTTAAGAGTTTGTTCAAACTTTCATTCTTATTTATTGAAGTATTTGAGAAAAAAACATCTTTTACTGCCCCACGCCAATCATTCAGTTGTTTTTTATTTTAAATAATGCCAATGCCAAATGCCAATTTCTGGGCATAAGATGTTTTTCCAAGGTTCCTGTGAAAGTTGCTTTTTAAGATGGACTCAGCACTCACCATTAAGTCTCATTTCTTTAATGGCTCATTACTACTTTCTTTAACAAACCTAAGAAAAATTTCAGGCTTCTTCCTGTGTGGAGGTATACTTAGGTAATACACTTTATACATTCTCTTTCACAGTCTGTCATGGATTCGGCAGATTTAAACCCAATTGAAGTTTTTCTATTAGGCCCTGATCATCCTGATCATCCTGATCATGTACTTTCTAGTATATAAATCTAGCCTCTTTGAAATTAGACACCCCTACTTTCCAAAATTATTTTGATAAATGGGAAAAAGATCTTGGTACTATGATATCTGAAAAAAAAACCCTGAAATTTAAAGTCTTATGGTTATGTCCTATTTAATCTTTGGTGCAAAATCTGAGGAGCTGAATTTTTAAACTGTCTGCATGATGGTATCTATTCCCTTTGTGTTTGGCATCAATTTAAATGGCTTACTCATCAAGTGTTGTTAAGGCCATAATGCAGAAGACACTATTGTACATATGTGGTGGTCATCTCCTGTAATTCACATATGTTTTCAAGAGTAGCAAGTGTAATAACCAAGATTACTGGTTGGACAACTCTCATGGAGATATGGGTCTATTTATTCCATGATTATACTATTTCATATAAAGACAATTTGCAGAACAGTCTAATTTCCCATTTATTAAATTATGCAATGACTAATATGTCTTCACATTGGAAGTTGTGAACAGCTCCACCTCAGATAGATGATATAATGTACTGGGGGGAAATAACAGAGAGCAACCATCAGACATTACAATCTAATATGTTGACTCCTTGGTAATAATTTAAGACAGGACAGATACCACAGTAATATTACATATTTATCGTTCAAATGCTAAAAATATGTTTTTTTATTCCTTCTTTAAAAAAAAAGTCCTGCTGTCATGTGACCCAAAATCCCTTGGTTTTAGTTATGTAGGGTGGCATGTCCACTGCCTCCTAGGATCATTATTTTCAGAAGTGACATACCTAGCCAAAGGTGAGGCTAGGAGAATAGGAAAAGTTGTAGCACATTGCTGTTAATGGTGCCGATGGCCGGGTGGGATGTGACAGGGATGGGCGGGGCTCTCCATGATTAAGCCCCCGAGGGCTGGGTGAAACATGTTGGAGTTGTGGTCTGGACGAATCAAGTTGAGGCCGATTTTACCTGCTAACCACTTGGGCCAGGTGAGGTGTGTGGCGGTCGGGCTATCTCTTCCCATCTTTGTGGAATGGGGCCTATCTCTTACCATTTTTGTGGAATGGGGCAGGGTAGTATGGAGGTGGGATGAGGGCATGGGGTATAGGGGTGCGATGAGGGCATGGGGTATGGTGGTAGGATGAGGGGGGGCTACTCAGAGCTGTGCTGAAATTATTATTACACAGACACCGACAATGGCTTCATAATGTGCCTGTGAGCAGCCACATTTGGCTGCACAGACACACCGTTGTTAGTAAAGCTTAGCAGATTGCTGATTGTCTAGCTTAGACTGCTGTCTCCAATCTAGACAATCAGCAATAATATAATGCATAATATAAACATTTAAGTTGTTACACATCCTAAGCAAGGGCAAATTTTTTATTTTTGACTGGAATTCCACTTTAATTAATTTATTGAACCTTAAACTTTGTATTTTTCTATTTCACATTAAGGTCCCTTTCACACGGCCTTTGTTAGAGTCCCACATTCCTCTATGGGGAGATCCGTCTGGATTTCACGGATATCAGAGGGTTTCAGCGGATATGTCAGTGCTGACATCCGCCACTCCATAGAGGTGAATGGAGTATCGGATCAGGTCTGCCTGAAAAACTGACAGGTGGACCTGATCGGATACTCCATTCACCTCTATGGAGCGGCGGATGTCAGCAGTGACATGTCTGCTGACACCCGCTGCTATCCGTGAAATCCAGACGGATGGAAAACCTATTTTCCATCTGTCTGGTGGATCATCCGATCTCCCCATAGAGGAATGCAGGACTCTAACAGGTCCCTCTCTGCCCAGTGAGTGGAGACGAACCTGTCATCCGCCTGCTCAGCGGGGATCAGCGAATCGATCCCCCACTGAGCAATGCAGAGTCTGTGGTGCAGACCACCCATGTGAAAGAGCCCTTAGCTTCATGGGGATATTTGTTTATTTATTATAGTGATAGCATGTTAAGTAAACTGTTAAAACATAGGATAATAAATGCTCCTTATGTCCCCTTTTCTGTCTTTGTATTATTATTATTTATTTTTTTATGCTTATACAATATATAGGTTTAACTATAGCATTTGGATAACAAATTGATTGAGGATTGTTATGATAACTATATTTTTGATATGATAAGCATTTTGCTGTCAATAAAAGTTAAATAAAAAAAAAAAGATTTTGTTGCTTTCTATGGTCAACATCTTACCCTTTCAAACACATTTCAGCGAGAATGAAAAACAGAACCTCACCAAAATTATCTTTTTAGAAAAAAAGGCAAGAAATCATGCACAGGGAATGAGACAGACAGGTTTGCCTCAGTTAATACCAATGAATCACATATATACCCATGTACAGTAGAGATTGGTATCCTTATAATAGGTACAGACTCTAGCATGACTTTATCTTACTCATAGCATATAATTAAATGTTAACCACACAGAGCCCTGTGTTCAGCATAATAATAGTACACTTCACACAGTCCAATATCCAGCTTTTACCAACAAAACATCTGCTAATATAACAGGTACTTTAAAAAAGGATTTGAGAATCTTCACGCATTACATTGTGTGAATATTCACTTCAGTTTTACAATCATGCCCTTTTCACATGATTTCAATACTTAAGTGAACATTCAAACAATTTATTGTGAAATCATTAATAAATAGACCCCCAAGTGTTTTTCTTTTTAAAAAAATCCAAAATTCTTAATATAACTTAGCTCTCTAAGACACTGGAAACATTGTGATTCGAGACATGAGATACTAATTTAATTGGACAATGCCAAATAAGTTTTACAAATACTGTGCAGAACTAAACTTCTTGCCTTGAGAGATAAAATCTAATTAATCCAGTAGTTTGTGATGTTACCTAGTGTGACTTTGTCCATGATATGAGTCATACTGAGGTTTTATGACAACCTCTATTTGTCCCTATCAAGTGTCACTGTTTGTGTTGTTACTAAAAATTGCTGATAGTAGTTGGAGGCATGGAAGATGAGTCACTGGCCCAGCTGTTTTCCTGATACAACCACATTGAAACAGAACTATGTGCGGAGATTTTTAGAAAACCATGACACCATGTAAAAAAGAATTCCCAGATGCAGGATAGGGAATCTAGGCATTTGCTTGTACTGTATATAGTAGTAACCTTACACATTTTTTTAAACTTCCATATGTGCTTTAAGCATTTACCAATCAAATGTATTTGCAACTGCAATGTTGTAAAAAAAAATGACCAGACTCACCACAACTTTTAGTGTTCACTGTAATTCACTGCATGTTGTATATAGTCTCTATAGTTATTGAAATGCTGCATTAGCCTATTTCTTCACAATCACCAAAGAACAATGGTGAATTTACATTTTTTAACTTATCTGGTATTTTTTTTTTGTTTCTGTCTGTCTATAAACTACTTCTATTATGAGGGAAATTGTAATAATGTAGAGTACCTAATCAAATCAAGCAATCAGAAATTATTTTTAAAAGGCTGACCTTCTCTATCTTTCAAACTTACTGGTTAGTATGGGTTTAATAAAATCAAGTATATATTTTATACACATAACTTGCTTTACTTATGTGCAACTTGCAGCATTTTTGGGGGTACCTATAACTTGATTTTTAGCTTTTTTTAAGCAATTTCTTAAAATTCCTTAGGATGTATATAATATGTAGGGTTTTAAATAGTTTTTTTAATAATAATTTCTATTGGGAGATATTTCAGATTCTCTATAGAAGAGGAAAAAAAAATGCCCTAAATGACTTTCAAGTCTTCCAGATCTAAATCATATAATCAGATAAAAAAGTACAATAAAAAGAAACTAGCAACTTTGGAAATTCTTTACAGATTTCTAAATAAATGTATCTGCTCCCAAGAAGCTGTTGGATTTTGGCCACATGGCATACACAGAATATTTTATATCTGCTGAATTTAGCTTTCAAACGCGCCCCCCACCTTCCTTGCACTAGGCTCATCGATAATTGTGTTTCCACTATGTAGGACCTGATTAGTTCACTTTAATTGAAAAAAATATATATTTTTCATAAAGCTAGCCTTACAGATTTTGACACAAAAGTCAATCATTTGTGGGCAGCCAAAATGTAAACATCATTTTTGATGGTCTGATTAAGATGTTTGGGCCAATCCAATGACAACTATTCTTTGATGTCATCAGTCAATTAGATTGTCCATCCTAGTTAATAAGCAGATTTTTATTAGCATAAAACCACAGACAAATAAAGAGACAACTGGCAATGTTGGTCCAGATGTGCTAAAAATGAAAACAAAGGTGAACACAACTTAATAGAAATAAGTGATTAATTTGTATTTAAAATACTTACATCACTGTATGGTATCCTATTATGGTTCATTTCCTTCTTCCAAAGTTGCAGCAGTAGAGTTCTATACTCTTGGTTAAATGGTCCACTGTAGGATAGGAAGCCAGTGGCTAAAAGAACATCCCCAACCAGCCTAATAATCTGATTCTGAAAATTTTTGCTGCTTTCTGTCCATCGTATCTAGAGAAAAGCAACTATTTTTAATATATGAAACTTCTGAAATATCTAAGTCAAATCATTTGTATTCAAAAATATAACATTTGGTCTAGAAAGTTATAAATTAGCACCAATACTGTATATTTTATTGTTAATAAAGTTCAACATACTTCTAGTATCAAAATACTGACTTTTGGAAAAGTCATCTCCCTCGGTGCACACCACAATTTTTGTAGGGTCTTGGAATTCTATTGGGAAGTGCCCTCAGTGCAAATTAAGCCAAATGATATGCCCTGCAGCCACAAACTCTCATTTAAATCTTAGCACCAGAGAGATACCAAATTTGAATTTGAACAGCTATTTCTAACAGAGGGAGTGACGAAAGGAAAACACACTTTGCTTTCAAAAGGAAAACATACAATTTTTATACCCTACATGCCTGAAAAAAATGACAGTACATTTAATATATCAAAATGCAATGTAATGACAATTCATCTGTGCCATTGACGTTTTCAAAGGCAGGGACTCTAACAATATAAGTATGCTCTTACTTTTTCTCCTCCAAGTCCTTCAATCAGTGCTGTAGCATTGTTCATCTTCCGCCTGCAGGCTTCTGCATCATCAAGTAGCGTTTGTTTCTCTCTCATAGCAGCATCATACATGGCCTGCACATCATCTAGCTCTCTCTGCTTGGCATCAAGTTGGCTCTGTGCATTGTTCAGTTCTGCTTGGGCAACTGCAAGCTTGGCTCCCTGTAGTGCCAAGTTAGCCTAAAAAGGAGACAGAACAAGGTGTTGGAAGATGCTGCTTTTTTTTTTTCTAGGACCTCTAAACAGACGCAATCAATTATCAAAACCATTTAACATAACAAAACAATTAATTTCAGTCTTTTAAATGTAAAAAGTAAATGTCCAATATTTTAGGATCATGTCATGTTATTGTCTCTCTTCGGTCATGCATCACAAATCCCTAAAAACCCGCATAAGCTCATTTATATATACACAGGGCTGTCTAAAACTACAGAAATAGGAGCTTTGAGAATGATCATACTCATTTACATTAGCATCAAAAATAGTCACCTTGGGGGCAGACATTGTATAGTCCCTAGAATATTTTGATATAATGCTCCCTGCAATAATAATTACAATAATTTGGGGCTGATGCCATTCATGACAGTGTGCGTAAATATTGATTTTACTGCATTACATTGTAATCCACACGATCTCTTCTTTTATTTGTAATGTTGTAAAATATACAATATGAAAATTCCATGCCATGCAAACAGGTGACTGCAGTGAAACCATATATATTTTTGGTTTGTCTTTGTAGCTGAGTGACAGTAATAACTTTTGGTCAATATAGTTTTTCATTCTGAGTGCAAAAAACAGAAAATGTTAAACCTAATATCTTATATAATTGCTTGCTAACTTAAAGTAAAGTAAAGCTTTAATTTTTAAATAAAAAAAAAAAAAAATTCATACTTACCTGATCTGTGCATTGCACAGAGCAGCCTGATCCTCTTCTTCTAGGGTCCCCCACCGGTGCTCTAGGCTCCTCCTCTTCAGCAAGTGCACACCATAGAAAGCCATTCTCTATGGCGGCACTCATGCTGGCTCACTCTCAAGTTGCCCTGTCTGTGTCTACAGACACAGACAGCGTGGCTCAGCTTTACCCCCCTGCTCCCTTATCACAGAATTTGATGGACAGCAGCAGGAGCCAATGGCTCCCTTTGCTATCAGTCTGTCCAGTGAGGTGGGATGAGTCGAGAGAGACGCTGCTCTTGTGCCCAAATCAGGATTGAGATCGGGCTCAGGTAAGTAGAAGGGGGACTAGAGGGGATCCTCTGGCACAGAGGGTTTTATTCAAGCTGACCTTCAGTCACAGGGTATAACTGTGTCAGCTCGCACTATAAGTCACCATCTGAATGAAAAGGGACGCTATGGTAGGGGACCCAGTAGGACCCCACTCCTGACACAGAAACATACAAAAGCCAGATTGGAGTGTGTGAAAAATTACCTAAGGCAGACAAAATCCTTTCAGGAAAATGTGCTGTGGACAGACAAAACAAAATGACAGCTTTTTGGCAAAGCTCACCTTTCTACTGTTTTCAGAAAAAGAAATGAGGCCTTTAAAGAAAATAATTCCCTACAGTCAAACATGGTGGAGGTTCACTCATGTTTTGAGGTTACTTTTCTGCTTCAGGCACTGGATGTCTTGACCAGGTGCATAGCATTATGAAATCTGAAGATTACCAAAGAATTCTAGGGTGCAATGTAGGGCCTAGTGTCAGAAAGTTAGGTCTCTGCCAGAGGTCATGAGCCTTACAGCAGGACAATGACCCAAAGCACAAGTCAAAAAGCACGCAGAAATAGTTTAAGACAAAGCGCTGGAGAGTACTGAACTGGCCAGCAATGAGTCCAGAGCTAAATTCCATAGAGCACCTGTGAAGAGATCTCAAAACAGCAATTGGGAAAAGGAACCCTTCCAATCTGAGAGACCTGGAGCAGTTGGCAAAAGAAGAGCGGTCCAAAATTCCAATAGAGAGGTGTAAGAAACTCACTGATGGTTACAGGAAGCAATTGATTTCAGTTATCTTTTCTAAGAGGTGTGCTACCAAATACTAGGATTTTTATAACAGCATACCTGTAAAATCCTTTTCTTTGAAGTACATCACAGGACACGGAGCCAGAGTAGTTACTATGTGGGTTATGGGCCACCTTCAGGTGATGGACACTGGCACGCCCTAAGACAAAAAGTGCACTCCCTATATAACCCCTCCCACTACTGGGAGTACCTCAGTTTTGTAGCAAAGCAATACACGTGTATACCAAGAAGGGAGGGACCTCTGTGTCCCGTGATGTACTTCAAAGAAAAGGATTTTACAGGTAAGCTGTTATAAAAATTCTATTTTCTTATCGTACATTACGGGACACAGAGCCATAGTAGTTACTATGTGGGATGTCCCATAGCAATGCCAACTGAAGAGAGGGAGACACAACAAAAGTAGGGCACCAAGAGATTAGAGGACTTATACTGCAGCCTGCAGTACACTACGCCCAAAGGCGATATCCTCATGACCTTTTACATCTACTTGATAGAATCCGGTAAATGTATGGACTGAAGACCAAGTTGCGGTCTTGCAGATCTGAGCCATGGAGGCTTGGTGATGCACTGCCCAAGAAGCACTAACAGCCCTGGTGGAGTGCGCTTTAATATGAAAAGGAGGAATTTTCCTTTTTGAACCATAAGCTTGAACAATCACTTGACGAATCCATTTAGAAATAGTAGATTTCGATGCTGCCTGTCCTCTTTTAGGACTGTCTGGCAATACAAACAAAACATCTGTTTTATGAATCTGAGAGGTCATTTTCAAATAGACCTTGACCGCTCTCACCACATCAAGAGAATGTAGTGACTTTTCTTCCATAGAACAAGGTTCTGGAAGAAATGAAGGCAGAACAATATCCTGGTTTAAATGAAAACCTGACACTACCTTCGGTAGGAAATTAGGATGAGGCCGCAATACAACCTTATCCTTATGAATAATCAAATATGGCTCTTTTCAAGAAAGAACAGCCAACTCTGATACTCTTCTTGCAGAAGATATGGCAACCAAGAAAATTATTTTCCTCGTCAAGAGGACCAAGGGAATATCTCAAATTGGCTCAAAAGGCTGTTTTTGTTGTTCCGACAGGACTAAATTTAAGTCCCAAGGGTTCAGGGGTGATTTAACTGGGGGATTAATCCGCGTTACCCCCTGAATAAAGTTACGAACCAGAGAGTGTGAAGCAAGTGGTTGTTGAAACAATACCAATAAAGCTGACACCTGGCCCTTGATCGTACTCAAAGCCAGCTTCATTTCTAATCCCATCTGTAGGAATTCAAGGATTCTACCTATGACATACTTTCTGGGGTGCCAACCCCTAGCATTAACCAAAGTAGAAACTACAGAAGCTGGCAGCCCACGGTCTTTTACAATGTGGGTCTCAATCACCAAACCATGAAATTTAGCGTTTCTAACGTAGGATAGAATACCGGACCTTGCGAGAGAAGGTCGGGCCACAGTGGTAGGGTCCAAGGGTCCCCTACCACCATCTTTATAATGTCGGCAAACCAAGATCTCCTGGGCCATGCTGGGGCCACCAGAATCACCTCCTTCCCTTCTTGCTTGATCCTGCGAAGAAGACGTGGAAGCAGCAGAACAGAAGGGAAAGCATAGAGCTGTGAAAACTGATCCCACGGAAGGACCAAGGCATCTGTTCCGTATGCCATCAAATCCCTTGTTCTTGACACAAAGTTGTCGATCTTGTTGTTGAACCTGGACACAAACAGATCCACGTCCGGAACTCCCCATTTCTGACATATTAAGAGAAATATGTCAGAATGAAGGGACTATTCTCCCGGGAACAATTGTTGGCGACTTAAGTAGTCCGCCTGCCAATTCTCTATCCCTGGAATGAAGATTGCTGATAGGCAAGGAATGTTGTTTTCTGCCCAGGAAAGAATATGATTCACCTCTTTCTGGGCTGCACGACTCCTCGTGCCCCCTTGGTGATTGATATAGGCCACCGCTGTGGCACTGTCGGATTGGATTCTGACAGGACAATTCCATAGTCTGGACGTCCTGGCCTCCAGGGCCAGGCGCACTGCCCGAATCTATAGAATATTGATGGGCAAGGTCATCTCTAATTTGGACCATTTCCCCTGGACAGACGCTTCTTCCAGGACTGCTCCCCAGGCCAGAAGGCTGGCATCTGTTGTTACCACCTTCCAGGTAACCGGTAGAAAGGATTTTCCTTTTTAAAGGTTCTTGGATATCAACCACCAATTGAGGCTCTGACGCACAGTGGGGGATAAACGCATTGGGAAGTCCAGAGCTTGGACCTTCTTGTTCCAAGTTGTTACGATACTGTTTTGCAGCAGTCTTGAATAAAACTACGCATAAGGAACAGCCTCGAAAGAAGCCACAATCTTTCCCAACAAATTCATGCAAAGTCGATAGAAGGATTCTTCTTTGTCTTGACCAATTGAATCAGTTCCTTTATGGAACTGATCCTTTCCTGAGGCAAGAACACCCTCTTCTGAGCTGTATCTATGATCAGCCCCAAGTGCAGCAATCTCCTTGATGGTTTTAAGGAGGATTTCTCTAGGTTGAGAATTCAACCTAGGTATTCCAGGTAGCTGACTGCGGTGACCAAAGTTTGGTTAGCTGGGCTACCAATTGATCTATCAAGAGTAGATCGTCTAAGTAGGCTAGTATTGTTATACCTTGAGCCCTTAAAGGAGGAGCCAGGACCTTTGTAAATACTCGAGGTGCAGTAACTAGACCGAAAGGCAGAGCTACAAACTGGAAATGAAGATCTTCTACCTCGAAGCGTAGAAATTTCTGGTGAGCGGGGAGATTTTGGAGACAAGCAACCTTTATGTTGATTGATGCCAGAAGTTCTCCCCCTTGTAGGATGGAGACTACTGATCGGATTAACTCCATGCGAAAAGACCGGATATTCAAAAACCGGTTTAGATCTTTGAGATCTAAAATGGGTCTGACATCCCCACTTGGTTTTGGAACCGTGAACAGGTTTGAATAAAACCCCAAACCTTTCTTTTCCAGTGGGACCACCGATATTACTCTTTGAGAAAAGAGATGATCCAAGGCTAGAAAGAGAAACTTCTTTTTCACTGGATCACTGGGAACGTTTGATCTTTGAAAACGAGGAGGCGGGAACTCTTGGAACTCTAGTTTGTATCCTAGCGAAATTGAGGAAGCCACCCATCTGTCTTAACATTGTTCCTGCCAGATCTTTGAAAACTGTAGAAGCCTTCCCCTCACTCGAGCGAGCCTCATAAGGAGGCGTTAGAATTCTGTTTTGTGGGTTTCTTCCCCCTTTTTTTGGGGGGCCCTGGGACTGACCCTGAGGTTTACCTCTTGAACTTGACGGTGGAGGCCGTCGAGACTGCCTGGACGTGATGCCCCTGGCACTGAAGAAGCACGTTTAAAAGAAAAATGCTCAAACTTCTTTTTAACTGGTAAAAGGGAACTTTTCCTGTTAGAAATTCTTTGGATACACTTATCCAGATTGTCTCCAAACAACCGTTCACCATGAAAAGGGAAACTGGCCAAGAGCTTTTTGCATGGTGCTTTGGTTGACCAATTTTTCAACCATAGGATTCTATGCACATGTACCGGCCCTAGCATGAGCCATGAGGCCTGGAGAATAGAATCTTACATAGCGTCTACTGTGAAACACAACGCTTCTGATATCCCGGCCAACCCCTAGGCCTGCTGATCAGGAATAACTTTGAATACCTCTATAAACTGGTCCTTTAAGGACTGAGATACTCCAATCGCTGCCAGTGCAGGTTGAACAACTGAACCTGCCAGTGCAATATAGTTTTTAAAAAGGAACTCCAACTTTTTATCCGTTGGATCCTTTAGCATATGAGCATTGTTTACTGGATAAGTCAGATTTGTATTTACAGATGATATAGCAGCATCGATTGCTGGAATTCCCCATTTCTTATAAAACTCTTCCTCCATAGGATAAAGTATTGAAAACTTTTTTGGAGGAAAGAGCTGTTTATCTGGGTGCTCCCTCTCAGAATACATTAGCTTCCTTAGCCATGAATGGATAGGAAAAAAATGAACAGATTGGGGAGGCTTTAGTGAGCCCAAACCAGAAGTGGGCTCATCGACCGACTGCGTTATTGGCAGTAAAAATTTGGAACGGACCAATTCAGCAAGAGACTGTACCAACAATCTTTCCTGTGAACCTGACACTTCCATATGAGGTCCTTCAGAAGAGGAGACTTCAGCCTCTTCCTGGTCCTTTAAAAGGAATTCATCATCTCTTGCTCTTTGTTCCTCAGCAAGAGGGTCCTGAGCAATGGACGAGGACCTGCTATGCTTAGTCCCACTTTGGGATGCAATTAAAGCATCAATTTTTTGCTCCAAGCCTAAAATGGTTGAAGAAACAACCTCCTTAGTAATATACATAGGGGCTGCAGTGTTAAGAGCAACTGTAACACTTGCCCCTCCTGATGGCTCACTCTGACCAGCCATATCACTCTCAGGGGAGGATACCATATTTTTTTGTGATGGTTCTAGGCTGAGACTGTAGTAGTCCTTTTAGAGCCCTTTTTTGAGGTGTTTTTCACCCCCCTTCCGACCATAGCCCAATGCACAAAGCAGAGGTACTACCAGAAGGAATGCATCTACTGCTTGAGCAATAGTCCAGCCCTGTCGCTGCTATTAATGCTCAGCCTGATGCAGTAGTAAATGTGTCAAAAGGATGCCTGTGTCATCAAACCTCTTATATGCCACCTTTGCTCTTGTGTCACTCCAGCAGCATGTAACAGCACAAATGGTGCCTTTTAAAACATACCTTCCTGCGCTGGACATTGGAGGACACCAATGCCGCGCTAAGCCTGGCCCCCGTCACCTATGGTTCCTTTTTTTTAAAAGAGCTCGGGCTCCCGATCCTATGGGATCCACAGGGAGGAAGGAGGAATGGCGAGGGGGGTCTGGAAGCCGCCAAGCGGTATGCCGTTCGCGCTTTTTTTTGTTTTTTTAAACTTGTGGCGCTCTTTCCCGAGCAGAGGGGGAAAAAAACGACATAGGGGGGCATCTGGTGGGGAGAGGGAACCCCCCAGACTTTCCGGAGGTCTGCTGCTTGGCTGGAGGAAGAAGACTGCTGCTTCCTAGACACAACGTGGGCTTTCTGAGAAGCATGAGACGGTAAGTGCTCAATACAGCCCCCAGTGGTGACACATAGGCATGACAACACTTACTAAATTTTTTTTTTTTTTTAAACAATAAGCTTTTATTGATGTTAAAATATAGCATTTGTACAATCATACTAACATTTGTACATGAGTATCATATAGAAATATAACTGTATATAATTGAATTGAGTATTTTACTAGTGAAACCAACAAGATGGCTTTGTAATCAGCCTATCTTTACATCAGTTGTTTATTTGAAATACTCTGAATTTATGTATCAAAATCTATTATTTAATTCAAGAGAAAAAAAAATTCAAGAGTCTCTAAAAATACCCTTCTAAATATATATAGTAACAGAAATGAAAAGTAAAGAGAGGAAAAGAAGAATAAATAAAATATAAGAGAGATGTAATTATTCAAATTTCTTTGTGTTAAGAGGTATATCCCTATGTGAAAGTGGTATAAGAATCAGAGAATTTAAAAATGATCCACGGCTGCCATATTTTATTAAATTTTTCTGTATTCCCTTGTGCTGTTGCCCTGATCTCCTCCATACCTTTGAGGAGATGTATCTCTTCCAACCATTCTTTAATTGTAGGTGCGGCGGTGTTTCTCCAGTGTCTTGGTATTACTGTTTTTGCTGCTGTAATTAAGAATCTGGTCAGGGAGTTTTTGTATTTTTTTAGGGTGCAATTGGTAATATTTATAAGACAGCAAGCAGCGTCTAAATGAATTTTCGTTTTTGCGATGTGTTTTATGATTTTAATTACTTGGTTCCAAAAGGGTTTAATTAAATCACATTCCCACCAGATGTGGTATAGAGTGCCTTCTTCCCGATTGCAGCGCCAGCAATGTCCAGGCAATGTAGGAAACCATTTGTGTAATTTATTTGGTGTAATATACCAATTTGTTAGGATTTTGAATGAAGTTTCCTGTAATCTCACACTGATTGCACACTTGTGTGCGAACACACATGCTTGTAGCCATTGGTCTTTTGTAATGGGTTTGTTCAGGGTTGATTCCCAGAAAGTTTAGTGTCTGTTAGATTCCTGTAAATCGCTGGACTGCAACCAAGTATATGTTAATGAAACGTTCTTAGTGGTCGTACTAGCCAAAAAACATATAGGGTGTAAGGGTTTAAAGAAATGTTTTTGTCTCTGAGTGTTCATGATGAAGTCATGTATTTGTTGGTATTCCTTGAAATGTAGTGGTGTTTGTCCTATTTCTTTTTGTAGATCTGCTTGAGACTTGATTTTGTTGTTCTTTAAATAATGTGCGACTAGAAGTGTTTCTGTTGTAAAGTGATTGGATGGAACCATCCATTCCTGAGGGGAAGTCAGGGTTTGTTGTCAGTGGAGTTAGTGGCCCTAGTGAGAAGGTAAGTAAATGTCTCTGATTAATTGTTTGTAGGGTTTTTAATGTTGCCCCTATGAGAGGATGTTGTTTTAATTGTTTCGGACACAGGTTCCAAGGAATCCATGGAGCATATGATATCGGACTAGGTCCTATGTTATTTTCCAGTCCGACCCAATCTTTATTCTCTTTGTGGCATGTGCAATCTATGATTCTAGTTAATTTTCGTATGAATTTTTAGATCAAGGTTAAGTAGGGATATCAGTCTGTAATTGGCAGTCTGTTGGATCTTTATTTAGTTTGGGCAGTACTGTTACATGTGCTCTCAGAAAGTCTTCAGAGATGTCATGTGGGTTTTTTAGGGAGTTCAATGTTTTGAGAAGATGTGGTATCAAAATGTCGGAGGTCTTGTAATAATGGGCTGTGAGGCCGTCTGGTCCGGGGCTTTTCCCCGATTTGAGGGATTTAATGGCTTCAATCATTTCTTGTTCTGTTATCGGTTCTTCTAATGTTTGTGTGTCTATGTCTTTCAGAATGGGGAGGCCACTGTCTGTAAGGAATTTGTGAATTATTTCTTTTCTTGATCCTATAAGGTCTTTGGGTTTATGTGTAGAAGGTAAGTTGTATTGGTCTGTATAGTATTCTTGAAATCTTTGGGCAATCTTTTGAGTATCATTAGTAATTTGATTTTGTTTGGTCTTAATGGCCAATATGTTTGTAGATAATAAGGTTTCCTTCAATGCTTTTGCTATAAATTTACCTGATTTGTCTCCATGTTCATAAAAGAACACCTTTCGTGAAAAAAGGATCCTTTGGGCTTTGAGGTTCAGGATGGACTGTAGTTTTTCCCTTAATTCAAGTAGAGTTGTGGCTGCTTCAATCGCTAAAGATTGTTTACGTTTGGTTTCAATATCTCTTATGGCCTGTGTTAAAGCCATGAGTTCCTTTTCTGCTTCTCTCTTTTTTACAGCCCCCAACCTGATTAATTCCCCTCGGACCACACATTTGTGAGCTTCCCATATGTTCATAGGTATTAACACTTACTAAATTTAAAGGAGACATTTCATAAGAAAAATTTAAAAAATTTCTTAGAAGACTCCACTTACCTTTCCCACCGCAGGGTTTTCTGTGGTAAACCAACAGACCCAATCTTCACCCTTCACGGTGTGTTCCGTTACAGCTTCAGGAGCTGGGGACCCTTGAGGAAACCCACAATCCTGGACCTGTAATAGCACCCCGCCAGTAAAAACTTTATGGCCTTAATACCAAAAAGTACTGGATCCCGGGGTCCAGCTCTCTAAAAAGAGAAGCGCTACAGGCAAAACCTTGTTTCTTCGGAAACGAGGCCCGGGTACCATTCAATTCGGCCAAAAAGACACTTTGAATGGATCCGGCTGCATGGCTAGCCCCAGCAAGGATTGCTCCAGTGGAGCTCAGCACAGCACAGCACATTTTTACTCGTGACCAACACCTTAGACACTGGCAAAAAAACTGAGGTACTCCCAGTAGTGGGAGAGGTTATATAGAGAGTGCATTTTTTGTCTTAGGGCGTGCCAGTGTCCATCACCTGAAGATGGCCTATAACCCACATAGTAACTACTCTGGCTCTGTGTGCTGTGATGTACGATAAGAAATTAAATTGAGGGTGCCAATAATTTTGTCCAGTTCATTTGTGGAGTTTTGCATGGAATGTGTCAGATTTGGCTTTTTGTTTCTCCACTTTTTTGTGTCAAACCAATACAAACAAAAGAAATAAACATGAGAATGTCTAAACATTTGTAATTGCAAAAATTTTCTGGGCGAAGTGGTGCATTATCTGACAGAAATGCATGGTGCCAATATTTTTGGCCATGACTGTAAATATCCACCAAAAGGCTATACATGTTTAATAGACACCACAAAAAGGGCTGTGTAAAATAGTAAACTCATTCCCAAGCTAAAGGTGCGGAACTGCTTCTTTTGTTCAATACATTTTTAATTTATGGTGAGGCTGAAAAGACACATAAACATCAAGTTAAGCCTGGTGGATTCCTGTGAGCACTATAGCACATGCTTTTATTGTACCTATTATTTCCAGTTATGTACTATGTTTTGCTAAGTCCAAATTAGATTTCTCTCTCTCCATTTAATCAGAATATTTTGACAGTAATAGAGGTCATTTACTATAGCGCTAATATGCAATAGCGCCGTTAAATGCTAAATACTCTCAAAATAGAGCTATCGTGCTAATTAGTGCCCAAAAGGAATTCACTTTTGTGCTGGTGAAAAAATACTCCCAAAATATAATTTACTATAGCTTCCAGAGAACAGATAGTGCCCAAACCCTTACTCTGCGAGAACCTGGAGTAATGCACATGGAAATAATGTTTAGAGCATGATATGATTGCCTAAATGGTACTTAAATATGTGGTATATTGTTTAAAGATAATCTGCTTTTAAACCCCTTTAAAAAGTGATATATACATTGAAATATCTTTAAAAATCTGAGAAGAGATAAATTCCCCCTCTTTTTACAACGATGTGCCAGCACAATTGAGCATGCTCAGACATGCAAACTATTCTCATTTTAACTCCTATGCATTTTTTACCAAGAGTTATAGTAAATACCCAAATTAGTGCTGCGCTAAAAAGCGTTTTTGAGAGTGAAAATGAGAGTTATGTAGCCCAATGTAAGTTTCAAACATTGATTATAATGGTACAATTGTAACATCCCCAAATAAATACTTTTAATGTTGAAATGAACTGCATCTTTCTCTCAAATAAATTGTCCTTACAACAAAAGATTTCATGTTTTGGTAAAATATATTTTTCTCTGTCTCTTTCACTTGTTGCTGTCCATCTCAGAAAAATCTTTACCCAAACTCACACAGATGTCTTTACAAACCACAAACAATACCATTGCTGATGCAAATTTAAAATGAGTCACAATTTTGTGTGATATTTAGTATTTCCAAAATTATCATAATTTGAGTCCAAAAAATGTGATATGTGTACCAACATCAGAAATAAAAATGTAATTCCCAAAATTCAGAGGGTAACATCACTATTCTACACTCACACATCAAGAACCACCAAATATCACAGAACAAATCAAGACGAAGTATTCCTGACTAATGTAATTCCACCACCTATATGTCAAAAGAAAAACAGTATCTATGTGTATTTCTGTATAGGAGGGTTCCACATGTGGCAGCACAGTGGCTAACAGGTTACCACTTCTGCCAAGCAGCACTGAGGTTCTTGGTATGAATCCCAAACATGCCACTTCATGTAGAGAAGTTGTCTGTTCTCCCTATGTTGTTAAACATAGCACCTGACTCAGGTCCTTATATAAATTATGTCTAAATGTAGTATTTATGTGTAGGAAGGTTCCACCACCATTGCAAATCATGTCATATGTTTTCCATGGGCAAGGACTATAATCAGCCTTAACATTTCCCCGCCAGCACTAATTGCAGCCTCTTACCAAGCCTAAACCCATAAAATGACAGCTGTTTATCTCTCAGCATGCTGACAGTAATCAGCCATAACCAGCCTTCAAAACAGATGGCATATGCCAGAAACAGGTTGTTCAATGGCTCTCTGGCCTTCCACAGTACATCTGCATTGATTAACTTCTTGCATCCCTGGGACTTAGGACTGTGACACCACAGAGATGCAGCCTACATACATGTGGAAGCAAAGTGGCTAACTGGTTAGCAGCACTGAGGTCCTTGGTTTGAATCCCAATCCTGGTACCTGGCTAGAGGTTTGAATCTTCTTCCTCTGTTGTGGTGTTAAAGTTCCTTTTTTTACCAATGATTACATTTTTGATGGGTTAACATAATGGAACCCCAAGAATTAACCTTATAAATCAAGCAAGTGTGGGTTTGCACCAAATTTATAACTGTGGTGTTTTGGGGCAGATATGGATGTATAAGTCTGGTGTGATCCTGCACACATATTTTAATGTTGTATGCTGATGATAAATGACGAATGCGCTTTGACATCAATTTGTGTGAAGCAGCCCTCACAAAGTTGTAATTTCCTTTTGTGTACCCTTCACATCCCCAACAACGTACAAGTTTAATTTGGAGATTTTTGGGATCACTGATCATGGCCAGAGCCTTAGACTTTTCTTATTTTGAGGTTTACCCTGCACAGATATCTATGCTGATGCATTCTTTCATCTGTACAGAGTGTGTATTCCTAATGAACAGGTGTGCGCACTTGAGGCATACATGAAGAGACAGAAACAATTACACTGGTGGATGTGTCCTTTACTGGGTGGGTCTTGTTGGGTGTGCTAGCAAACATAGCTAGGTTATTTAAAGGCATTTGTGGCGGGTGTTTGGCCTAAGAACAGGCCTGAGTCTTTTTTTTGCAGTGTGTATATTGGGTTACAAATAGATATTTTTTTTTTGTTTTTTTGGGGGGTGTACATAATTCCGACTGGGGATGAGCTGAAACCCCCCCCCCCCGGTTCCGTTCACAGCAGAACATACGAACAGGCAGAAAATTTGTTCGAACACGCAAACACCATTAAAATCTATGGGACACGAACATGCATAATCAAAAGTGCTCATTTTAAAGGCTTATATGCAAGTTATTGACATAAAAAGTGTTTGGGGACCTGGGTCCTGCCCCAAGGGACATGTATCAATGCAAAAAGAAGTTTTAAAAACAGCCATTTTTTCGGGAGCAGTGATTTTATTTAATGCTTAAAGTGAAACAATAAAAGTGTAATATTCCTTTAAATTTCGTACCTGGGGGTGTCTATAGTATTCCTGTAAAGGGGTGCATGTTTCCCATGTTTAGAACAGTCTGACAGCAAAATGACATTTCTAAAGGAAAAAAGGTCATGTAAAACTACTATTGCTACTATCACTACTATCTGGGGGGTGTCTATAGTATGCCTGTAAAGGGGCGCATGTTTCCCGTGTTTAGAACAGTCTGACAGCAAAATGACATTTCTAAAGGAAAAAAAGTCATGTAAAACTACTATCGCTACTAACTACTGTAAAAACTACTATCGCTAGCGCCGGCTATAATGAATTGTCGGTCCGGCAATACACATAAAAGTTAATTGATAAAAACGGCATGGGATTCCCCCATAGGGGAATCCCCAAACCAAAATTAAAAAAAAAAAATGTGTGGGGGTCCCCCTAAATTCCATACCAGGCCCTTCAGCTCTGGTATGGATATTAAGGGGAACCCCGCGCCAAAATTTAAAAAAAAAATGGCGTGGGGGTCCCCCTCAAAATCAATACCAGACCCTTCAGGTCTTGAAGGACTCATGGGTTCAAATCCCACAGAGGGTACTACTACCTACTAAAAGATTGCAGTGGACTCTGCAGCATATTCTAAAAATAGGTGAAGGCCAACTAGCCAATGCACTTTAGTTTGGTTGATTCTATTATATTAAGTCTGCAAATGCATGCAATGGTATGTAAGTATTCAATAATATTATGGTGTGGAATTCCAACCATCACACACCAGTTAATGGGCAGTTTACATTTTTTTGTTTGTTTATTTTAATTTGCTTGTGCACTGGAAAAATAAACACAGCTGCTTTAGGTGGGTGGTATATTGGCTGGGATTTGAACTCAAAACTTGAGTGATTTGGAGACATCTGAGCAGACCACCATTGTGCCAAGTACGCTGTGACCTGCATAATAGTGTAGTATGATCAAAGAATGAATAATTACTGCTTTACTGCTTTTATTACTCTGCAATACTCATTCATAACTGCATTCGTTAGCAAAAGAAGAAAAAAAACTAGGAATACTAATTGAAATATACATAAATAGATGCACACGAGGTAGAGCACATCTCACATAAAAATGTTTTATTCACATTCATGGATCATGGTTGCAGTGCAATGCTATATAATAACTTGGTAGCAATTGGCACTTGCAGATCCACAGAATCACCGATTAGTGCAGATTCCGAATTTACTAAGGCTTGTTTGCCACTAATAGCGCAATTTTTCTTTCACATGTTTACCTAGTTGACTGAAATGGGAGCTATTACATGTAGAGCGCCCAGTACCTCCCAGGACTCTTAGTAAATGACCCCCAATATGTCAGTCTCAATAGAATAGAACACCCTGCGTGATGCTGGAAAAATTTGGGACTAAGCAGCTAGAGGTCTGGAAAGTAAACCTAAAATTGGATCCTTGGAATTTTGCTGTACGTATTATACAATTTCCCATTTCAACTTCATGAAAAGCTAATTATTCTCATTGTGCACAGCTAACTCCAGCTAATCAGGAGAATATGCCTGGAAACTAGCAGGAGGGAGATGGAACAACATAAATATATAATGAAACTGAACATAACACAATGTTGCACATTTTTAGCCAAGAGTAAATATATAACTCAATAATAAAATACAGCATACTAAATAGAAACCTGAGAACTGTAACTCAAATTAAGTACTATTTTAAAGTTTACTTTGCATTTTTAAATGATCACATTTATGTCCACATAAACATTTACAGCGTGTAATTACAGATACTGTAAGCTTTGCAATCTAATATCCAAATCACAGATATGGAAATACACACATACTCTCAGCCAAACATTGCTACCTCTTTAGCCACTATCCTACTCAATGAAAGCAATGACCAGCAAAAAAAGCAAAATACCAAGCTCAAAAAGGCACCTATAACAGCAGTTAACCTTACTTGGTATTTTACTAAATGTTTTACTAAATGAAAAATAGGCTGTTCACTTAGCAAAGTAAATATTCACTTTGCAAGGGCATTTTCACAGTGGAAAGTGGAATTTCAGACTATACTTAGCTAATATTAAAATGCCCCTTCTAACACCTATGCTGACTAACCTGTGTAAGAACAATGTATATACTTACCTAGGCCACTCCAGTCCAGTCACCTGAGCTTCCCAGTGTCGGCCAGTGGCAGAGAAAGAGCATCCGACATCGGCTGGTAATGCTTGGAAGTGGTGAAAATCACCCATAGGCTCCTATGGCCCATCCATTGTTGACATTCCCTCCTCTCCCCTGCAGCCACCTCTGGCTAACACAGGGGAGCTGGATCAAGTGATTGGAGTGGCCTGAAAATAGGGGCTGGAAGCATTTTTAGATTTTTTTAGGTATAGCCTGGAATTCCACTTTAATGAATGAGGTGAAGCTTTGCTGACTACCATCACCCAATCATATACAAATCAAATATACCATTTTCTTTTTTTTTTTTTTTTTGTGATTGGGTATTCTCTGCAAAATGTATTTTCATCACATTCACTAAGCTAAGTGAAAATCTCTCTGCAAAGTGAAAATTCATATTGAAAAGTGAACTTGCTTAGTAAATCAACCCTACTGTCTTCACAGAGTGACTTGTTGTAAGCCTATTAGACAGGAATAATCTCCCATATGGATGGAATCTGGTGACTGTGAAGGCCATTGGAGTACAGTGAACTCATTGTCATGTTCAAGAAACCAGTTTGAGATGATTTGAACTTTGTGACATGGTGCATTTTCCTGCTGGAAGTAGCCATCAGAAGATGGGTTCACTGTAGTCATAAGGAAATGGACATGGTCAGCAACAATACTCAGGTAGGCTGTGGCGTTTAAATGATGCTCAATTGGTACTAAGGGACTCAAAGTGTGCTAATTATATGTACCCCCACACCATTACACCACCACCATCAGCCTGAACCGTTGATACGAAGCATGATGGATCATGTTGGTTATGCCAAATTCTGACCCTACCATCTGAATGTCGCCGCTGAAATCTAGACTCATCAGACCAGGCAACATTTTTCCAATCTTCTATTGTCCAATTTTGGTGAGCCTGTGTGAATTATAGCTTCAGGTTCCTGTTCTTAGCTGACAGGAGTGGCACCCAGTGTGGTCTTCTGCTGCTGTCGCCCATCTGCTTCAAGGTTCAGTGTGTTGTGCGTTCAGAGATGGTATTCTGCATACCTTGGTTGTAATGAGGGGTTATTTTTTTAGTTATTGATGCCTTTCTATCATCTCAAACCAGTCTACCCATTCTCCCCTGACATCAACAAGGCATTTTTGTCCACATAACTTCCGCTCTCTGGATATTTTCTCTTTTTCTGACCATTCTCTGTAAACCTTAGAGATTTTTGTGCGAAAAATCCCAGTAGATCAGCAGTTTTTTAAATACTCAGACCAGCCCATCTGGCACCAACAACCATTCCACAAGTCAATTAAATCCCCTTTCTTCCCCATTCCGATGCTTGGTTTGAACTTCAGCAAGCCGTATTCATCATGTTTAGATGCCTAATTGCGTTGAGTTGCTGCCATGTGATTGGCTGATTAGCAATTTGTGTTACCAAGCAATTGATCAGGTGTACCTAATAAAGTGGTCAGTGAGTGTATAATGTGTTCTGTTCAGAAACTTTATTACTATAGTGAACACAAACTCCATACCTTTAAGGGAAGAACTTCCTTGTTAATTCCATAGAAATATGCCATGGCTTGTGTCCAGGAACAAAGCCCTGCTACATTGCCACACACTTTTTTGGCTGATTCCAGGTTGTAATCTTCCATGTCCAGGTATGGCTGCAGTAGTTCAACCATTTCCTCGGTGATAGAGTCCTAAATATAACAGGTACAGCATTAGATTACAGTTAAGATGCAAATAATTCAGAAAACAGACAATGCCAATATTACATTCACAACAAAATATACATGATTAAGAACAAGGGTAGAAGGAAGATTTACAATAGGGACCATCACTGGTTATCAACATCTAAAAAGGCACATTTATAAGAAAAAGCACAGAAATTAAATAATAGAAATATTTTTCTGGCACATTTGTATAACACCTAAAGTGGAACTGTACCCATAATATCTTATATCTATAAATAATGTTCTTCAGCAAGGAACATACATTCCACATTAGTAATTATGCTACCAAAATTAGTGTGTGCTGTAAATTGCCTCCAGCATTGTTAATGTTTCTTCATGCTGGAGGCTGCCATTTTTCTGAAGCCCAGAACCACTGAACAGCAGTAAGTCTTTAGGCTGTCAGCAGGCCTCTACAAATTCTGCTCAGTGCCTAAAAATAGAGAGCAACTGAGCATGTGCAGAGCAGAGTGAGACAGAGTATTACTGCATTTTAAACAGTATAGGCACTTATTTTTATTGTTTTACCTAGCTACACCTGCAAAAGGGGCCAGCTTGAAGTGATCTAACAGGACTTCATTTACTGACTAAAGTTCTACTTTAAGTATAAGGATGAAGCAGCAACATTACTTTGCAAAAGAGACCATTTAACTGATGTGAAAACACAGGCACGACATACCATGGACATTACCATCTCTATGTCTTAGAACAAGGCCTAGTCATATGTTGTAGAGATGCAAAGATCTAGATATACAATCCATATAAGCCTAGGTTCACACTAGTATTGCTGCAGCCATGCATTTTGTGTGTTCTTTTTCTGTGTATTTTTGTGCAATTTCCCACTTAACATTTAGGAAAGCCCATTCATTTCAATGGGCTGCCTTACGCAAAATCACACAAAATAAGTACATGACCCTTTTTTAAAATTGTGCTGCACCAAAGCATGTGGTATTTTTTACCATGTGTTTTGGCGTGCGCCCAAAACACATGGCTTAGCAAGGTGCGTTGGGGTGCGATTAACAATTAATGCCACTGCCGTGTACCTGCAAAAGGGGTCTGCATTTTTTGGTGCATTATGCAACACACAAATGTGACAAAGCCTAAAATACAAAACCCTACTGAAATGCACCAAAAACAAAAGTACATGCATTTTTCATGTGCTCCCTTTGAAGTATGTGGGGCCAAAAACACACTATGCTGCACCATAAGCTGCACCTGCACCTTTTAAAAGTTTTCACTGCACCACGTTGCATTGAAGTGAATGGCCACCATAGGGAATAATGTGATTTCCATTGTCATGCATTGCAGTGTGATGACAGATGCAGGAGAAATCGCACTAGTGTAAATGTGGCCTAAGCCACATTTACACCAAAAGCCAACCGAAAACCATAAGCCCCACACTATTAATCACTCAGTTATGTTATTCTAGGAAATAGAGTTTATTCCTCAGGTCACACAACACCCTGTCTTTGATTTTATCGATTGCTAAAAGTTTTACTGGCAATTGGTTTCTGGTTACAGATTATGGTTGTCACGGAACGCCCCACACTCCGCTTGAGTGCTTCCGTCATATACCGCTTCCTAAGTTCTGGAACACGACTCCAATGGATCTGGCCATAGGAACCCCAAGGAACTAGACAACACCAGCCTTGGAGTACATCAGAACTGTTTTTTATTTGAGATATCACACACATTTATACACCAGGCTGACTCAAAGCTAACCTAATTAACATGAGCTAATTATCTCATCCTTTATACAGCCTAGGTGGCTGAGACATGACCTTTTGCCCAGACTTGTGGTCACCGAGCTTCACACAGGAATATAAACACAATAGCTGGAGCTAATTACAATTAACAATACAAACATAACCTTTTTAACCTAATTAACATGAGCTCCAATAGGAGTCGTCCCGTCTCCTACATTGTATAGAGG
The DNA here is from genome assembly GCF_042186555.1 of Aquarana catesbeiana. Classification (NCBI taxonomy): domain Eukaryota; kingdom Metazoa; phylum Chordata; class Amphibia; order Anura; family Ranidae; genus Aquarana; species Aquarana catesbeiana. The sequence continues at coordinate 302,068,840 of NC_133328.1, read as the reverse complement.
ACAATGTGATCAGCTCATTCAATTAACACACATTACCATAAACATCAACACAGGGTTAATTAGAACAAACAACAATGAGTTGAATACCTTTAGAACCTAGACTAAACTTATTTACATTAAACCCATTATAGCTGACATCAGACAGGTGAGTGGAGATGATGACATTAGCATCTCCTCACAGGATGTGTCCCAACAGTATAATTCAGTCTTATCATTCTAATATGGCATATAACGGGTTCCAGAGTCTGTGTGTTTTGGGGGGACATGGAGCTGAATACAAAGTAACACCAACCCCAGGGTCCCCAGGCATACAGCTCACAGAGAGCACCATTCCCCCAAATGCTAGGGCCCATAATCGGTGGGCAACAGGCTTGCATACAGTCCTCTCCAACAGCCTCTGTTCTGGCTAGGTCTGTGACATTTCTCCCCTTTTGGCAGGAGACTAACACAGGAGGAGACCCCAGACGGGTTGACTCCGAAGTTAGTAAACAGCTCCAGTCCTCTACTGCCTGTACCCACACAGTACCCCAAATAAATTGTTCCAAACAAAGCATTACTCACCCAGCCAACCTCTGCCTCTCTCAGAGAACATATCTGCCGCTGGGGAGAGGCCTGGACTGGCCTTTCTCCCTGGAATCCTTTCTGCCGCTGGAGAGAGGACAGGGTGTCTGGGCTCACTCTGTCATGCTGTTGGGGATCTGGGCCCACTGCCCAGCATCCCTGGAGTATACAGGTGGAGACTGAAGTCCCATCCACCTTCACAGGAAATCCATCCTCTGTTAGTTGAGGGCAGAGTCCAGCAGTCCTCGGCCCTGTTGCCAGCCCTTCTGCTGGAAACCCCACACCATCTGTTCCGGCTAACTGTTGGAGAGGGAGGCCGACTGCCCCGCCTCCCTGGAACTCTGTAGTTGTTGCTGGTGCTGGGCAGAGGTTGGTAGCACTCTGCCCTGTTGCCAGCACTTCTGCTGGGGACTCCGCATCCTCTGCTCCGGCTAACTGTTGGGGCAGGAGGCTGGCTTCCTCCACTCCCAAACTGTGTAGCTGCCATTGGGGAGGTGATCCGACTGCTTCCTTTTCCATTCCCTCATCTGGCTGCTGGGACGACATGTCGATGGTACTGTCTCCCAGGTACACGGATCTTTGCTGGGGAGGAAAGCCCACTTCCTCCACCCTGGCCAACTGTTGGGGAGGGACAACACACACCTCCTCTCCCTTCTCCCCCTGTATCTGCTGCTGGGAAGTGATTGCCATCTTCTCAGCCTGAGCCTCCACAATTGCTGCAGGTGTGGGGCAGAGGTCTTGGACCCTCTGTCCGGTTGCCAGCACTTCTGCTGGGGGTTTGCCAGGTGGTTCCTCCTCTACAGAAACGTCTATTAAATCCCCAGTCTCTGGAATTGGTAAAAGTGTGGGACAGAGGTCTTGGACCCTCTGTTCAGTTACCAGATCTTCAGCTGGTATTTCCTGATAGTCCCAGGCAAAGGGAGCCCAGCCCTGGCACTGAGCAATGTCTAGCAGCCGTCTGTAGGCGATCTCTAGCTCCCATTCCTGAATGGCCAGAAACTCCAAATCTTCCTGTGCCCAGTGCACTTCCGAAATGTTCAGTAGCCCTTCTCTGAAATCCATGATCTCGTCCACCCGCCGCTCCAAATCACTCCCAAAGTTAGGGTCCCCTGTCAGCTTCACAAACAACAGTCCCAAGCCGCCGTAGCTTAAGCCTTCCGTTGGGCTGTCATCCGCTATCCAGGGACATGCTTGGGATACATGCCACCGGAGGGCTCTGTAGCTCTCATCCAGCTTTATCTCTGCCCAGACCAGCCTGCTTAATTCAGCTGTCTGCTTCTTGTGTGGTTTTTCTCCCAAAAACCGCACCCGCAGTCCGTACTGCGACCAGTACCTTTCCTCGATGGAGGGGAGAACTTTTCCCTGGTGTCGCTGCTCACGGGCTAGCGCTTCCTTCCAGAGTTTGCAGCGAATAGAATCACACCATCCCAGCAGGACCTGCTCCGATACTGGTCCTCTGTGCTGTATCTGCATCTCTCGCAACCTCCTTCTGAATTCCTCATCCATGGCGGCTGGTATCTGTACCTCTCCTCTCCTGCTATCTGGACCTTGGATCCAGATGGAAGTTTGGATGTCCCAGACTGTAGGAAGCTTTCCCGCTGCTTGCCACCAATGTCACGGAACGCCCCACACTCCGCTTGAGTGCTTCCGTCATATACCGCTTCCTAAGTTCTGGAACACGACTCCAATGGATCTGGCCATAGGAACCCCAAGGAACTAGACAACACCAGCCTTGGAGTACATCAGAACTGTTTTTTATTTGAGATATCACACACATTTATACACCAGGCTGACTCAAAGCTAACCTAATTAACATGAGCTAATTATCTCATCCTTTATACAGCCTAGGTGGCTGAGACATGACCTTTCGCCCAGACTTGTGGTCACCGAGCTTCACACAGGAATATAATTAACATGAGCTCCAATAGGAGTCGTCCCGTCTCCTACATTGTATAGAGAACAATGTGATCAGCTCATTCAATTAACACACATTACCATAAACATCAACACAGGGTTAATTAGAACAAACAACAATGAGTTGAATACCTTTAGATCCTAGACTAAACTTATTTACATTAAACCCATTATAGCTGACATCAGACAGGTGAGTGGAGATGATGACATTAGCATCTCCTCACAGGATGTGTCCCAACAGTATAATTCAGTCTTATCATTCTAATATGGCATATAACGGGTTCCAGAGTCTGTGTGTTTTGGGGGGACATGGAGCTGAATACAAAGTAACACCAACCCCAGGGTCCCCAGGCATACAGCTCACAGAGAGCACCATTCCCCCAAATGCTAGGGCCCATAATCGGTGGGCAACAGGCTTGCATACAGTCCTCTCCAACAGCCTCTGTTCTGGCTAGGTCTGTGACAATGGTTATAGCATTGTGTGGATGTATCACACATTCTCCCACTACCTTCAATTGTTTTTTGTAAAAATTGTTGAAGACTCATTATACTGTATTTTATATATAACCATTTAGAGTGTTGGTAACATCAAGTGCAAAAAACTATCTCAAAAAGCTAGAAATGCAAATATATACTATATCTGAGCTCCATCATCTGGGGCTTTTTTGCTAAAACACATCGGGTGGACCCAGTTTCATTCACCGCTCCTGTTTTTGTATCATATGAAGCTTGTGATGATCTTTTAACATGTGAGTTTACACTCCTATTTTAATAAACCCCTTGACAAATGTTATTACACTATGCGAGTTTCTCCATTTATTTTCCGCATGGTTCATGAACATTGAGTCTCTGACTCCCACTGGATTATTACTTTTAAGTGGATGTCTGACAGCAGTCGTGGTAAGCTGTAGATCCATTCCTAGGATTCGTTGTACCTGCCCAGCCAGTCGTACCCTTCAAGCCAGCTGATCAAAAAGCTTTTATGACTTGGGTGGTATAAGCCTCTCCAAGTCATCGACATCTGGTAAGCTTCCCTTTGTTCATTGGTGGTGGCTCTTTCACTATATTGGTTCCTTTGGAGTATTGGCATTTGATGAATGTCCGTTCCAGGGTTTTTTTGATCATTCCTCCACCAATGGACCTCGTTACTTATAACATATTTATCAGCTACACTCTGGACTTTACCTTTTAAGATGTTTAGTGTTTGATCACTGGATTTGTCGTTTTTGGCACTGTATTTACACTTACCCTTTTTTCACTGTGGTATTCTATTCACGTTTTTATATTTGTTTGAAAACGTATACTGTGGTTATATACAGCATGTTTTCCTTATGTACATATTTCAGATATAGTATATATTTGTATTTCTGGCACATTGAGATACCTTTTGCACTATTGATATTTGATGTTACAAATACAATATTTATGTACATATCTCAGATATAGTATATATTTGTATTTCTAGCTTTTTGAGATATTTCTTTTGCACTTGATGTTACCAGCACTCTAAATGGTTATATGTAACAAATTACTCATATGGTTTTTTTGCGCTACGCTTTTTACATTCACACATATTGCTTTTGGTCTATAGCTGTGTTGGCTGCTATTTTTACCTTTAATTTACACAGCGCTGTATATCTTTTTTCCTTTTTATACTGTATTTTATGAATAGATAAATATAATACACTGCTAAAAACTAACAATAAAACCTTAGTGCAAAGTAGATAAGTGATAAATAATTCTGTGCTAAAGATCCCCAAACATAGGTGCATAGACAAAAAGTGAAAAAAAATGTCCAAATAAAATTCCCAAAAGGGGTACAACTCTTTCTCAATGTAGACAATTCATAAAGTGTCCATAAATTGTCTAACATATAAAGTGCACAAACATTAGGTGTGAAAAAGGGTCTCAGGCTAACACGCATATAAATGGACAGGACAGGAAGAAGGAGACCATGACAGTGCAACCAATTTTTAATAGTTAAAACAGAAGCCATTAAAATCACCTACTGTACACAGACAGCATACGTACCTGCCCAGCACTAAGGTATGTCAGCTCAATCTCTACCTAAAATTGGGTGCTGTAGCCCCTCCAATGTGACATCATTACGGGTGGTTGCCCACACACACATAGAGTTAGTAATGTTCTCTTTTACAGCCTGGGGGATATTAAACTGACATACTTTACTGCTGGGCGGGCCCTTATGCCGTGTGAGGGATTTTAATGGTTTTTGTTTGGTGCCACGATGGTCTTCTTTATCCTTTTCTTATCTAGTTATTTAAGTGTTAGCCTGAGACCTTTGGAGTAGTAGTTCCTATACTGACCGCACTATATCTACAAGTTTCATATAAAGACCTTCTTATTTATTTAACACTTTTGTTGCCAGAACCGTTTTTGCATTCTTTTTTTGTTTTGTGCTCATTTAACCACTTCAATACCAGGCACTTAGGCACCTTCCTGCCCAAGCCAATTTTCAGCTTTCCGCCGGAGGTTCTTTACCAAGATCGGTGGAGCGGTGTGTCAGACTGACACACCACTCCACTGATCGCCGCAATGCGCGCCCCCGCACGCGGCAGCATGTTATCCTGCTGGACGTCATATGATGCCCAGTCAGGATAACTAAACCACCGCCCGGCCGTCAATCTGCTATAGGCCAGGCAGGAAGTGGTTAAACACTTATTTGTAAAATCAGTTAAAACTCACAAACGGTATATATTTTTTGAAAGTAGAGACCCTGGTGAATTAAACAATGGTAGATCCATTTTTTTATCACACCATATTTGAGCAATAGTTGATCAAGCGCAAATTTTCAGATAAAAATTATACCAGTTTTCATTTTAGGGCACACAAATATAACACATTACCAAAGTTTTTTGTAGAATATAAAAGATGAGCTTGCTCTGAGTAAACAGAGAATAAAGGGCTGGCTGTGATATGTAACACATGTATCGTTTTCATACACAGTTACACCTAAGTGTGTTTATGTCATTTGTGGGGGTGGGTGGGCTCAACATTTTTTTTGGTGAGGTTCTAAGTTCTTTTGCGTAACTCTTTTTTTATTTCTTCACTAAATCTTTTATTTATATATCACATAGGACAAAGTCCTCTATTTACTATAATTTTGTTGTGACACATTAGAGGTCTATTAGACCCCTAATGTCTTATCTGCACATCATCAAAGCATGGAGTGCATTTTCCGCAAAGAGAGCTTTACTGTACTTTACTTTAGCTTTAATATCTATACAATTTATATTTGGGAAGTTTAAGCACAGAGATGTATTTATCACTTATTTATTTTGCAATAAGGTTTTATGTTAGTGTTTTAGCATTGTCATATACAATATTTTTATTTTCATACTTACAGTATCTCACAAAAGTGAGTACACCCCTCACATTTTGTAAATATTTTATTATATCTTTTCATGTGACAACACTGAAGAGATTACACCTTGCTACAATGTAAATTAGTGAGTGTACAGCTTGTATAACAGTGTAAATTTGCTGTCCCCTCAAAATAACTCTATACCGCTGGCAACAAAAGTGAGTACACCCCTAAGTGAAAATGTCCAAATTAGGCCCAAAGTGTCAATATTTTGTGTGGCCACCATTATTTTTCAGCACTGCCTTAAAAACCCTCTTGGGCATGGAGTTCACCAGAGCTTCACAGGTTGCCACTGGAGTCCTCTTCCACTCCTCCATGACGACATCACGGAGCTGGTGGATGTTAGAGATCTTGCCCTCTTCCACCTTCCATTTGAGGATGTCTCACAGATGCACAATAGGGTTTAGGTCTGGAGACATGCTTGGCCAGTCCATCACCTTTACCTTTTTTAGCAAGGCAGTGGTCGTCTTGGAGGTGTGTTTGGGGTCGTTATGTTGGAATACTGACCTGTGGCCTAGTCTCTGAAGGGAGGGGATCATGCTCTGCTTCAGTATGTCACAGTATTGGCATTGGCATTTATGGTTCCCTCAATGAACTGTAGCTCCCCAGTGCCGGCAGCACTCATGCAGCCCCAGACCATAACACTCCCACCACCATGCTTGACTGTAGACAAGACACACTTGTCTTTGTACTCCTCAACTGGTTGCCACCACACACGCTTGACATCATCTAAACCAAATAAGTTTATCTTGGTGTTATCAGACCACAGGAAATGGTTCCAGTAATCCATGTCCTTAGTCTGATTGTCATCAACAAACTGTTGCGAGCTTTTTTGTGCATCATCTTTAGAAAAGGCTTCCTTCTGGGATGACAGCCATGCAGACCAATTTGATGCAGTGTGTGGCATATGGTCTGAGCACTGACAGGCTGACCCCCCACCCCTTCAATTCCTGCAGCAATGCTGACAGCACTCATATGTCTATTTCCCAAAGACAACCTCTGGATATGACGCTGAGCTGTTAAACCGCTGTATGGTCTTTGCCACCAAGCTGCAGCTCAGTTTCAGGGTCTCAGAAACCTTCTTATAGCCTAGGCCATCTTTATGTAGAGCAACATTTTTTTTTTCAGATCCTCAAAGAGTTCTTTGCCATGAGGTGCCATGTTCAACTTTCAGTGACCAATATGAGAGCGTGAGAGTGATAACACCAAATTTACCACACCTGCTCCTCATTTACACCTGAGACCTTGTAACACTAATGAATCACATGACATTGGGAGGGAAAACAGCTAATTGGGCCCAATTTGGACATTTTCACGTAGGGGTATACTCGCTTTTGTTGCCAGCGGTTTAGACATTAATAGCTGTGTTGAGTTATTTTGGGGGGACAGCAAATTTACACTGTTATACAAGCTGTATTGCTCACTACTTTACATTGTAGCAAAGTGTAATTTCTTCAGTGTTGTCACATGAAAAGATATAATAAAATATTTAGAAAAATGTGAGGGTGTACTCACTTTTGTGAGCTACTGTATATCCTTAGGGATGTCGATACAGCAGTTAGGATGCTAAAATTACCATATATTATATACTTACCACATTACAGAGAGGGCAGATTTACCCATTCACTGTGGGTATGTTTAAGGTTGAGCGGGTGCTCATAACTTGCACATATTGGCAAAGGGCAATTGGCTAGATTTGCCTATATACTGTGCTGTATTGCTGGCAGAATGCCCACAGGCCACACTATGGCACTGCATAAGGGTAAAGTAGTAGAGCCTATAAAAAATATGTTAAAGAGTTTATGTGTTGAAAAACCCTTATATGTTACTTCCCCAGAATTAAATATACTACTTTCTGTGGACAGGATTTAACTGATTTTACATCTCTGGTGGTACTAAGAAAAACACAAACAGTCAGAACAACTATAACATAAAGGTATTATAAGCTAGGCTCTATAAGACATGATGTATAGAACTCATTATTTGCTATTGTATGAAACAGAAATACCATGTATATAGTAGCAGAGGATGTCATTATGACAAACAGTACAGTACAGTTGACCTTCAGTACCTGAAGAGCTATTTCCTATATGACAATCTATGAACACACTTTCTTCCTAATTACATACTGTTATGCAATTCAATATTTCCAATGACCTGATTATCTAATCACTGTTTCTGAAATAGCAGCCTTAGGCATCAGTTTGATGCATGCACTTCTGCTTTGACAAATCAAGCAGATGACATGATTGGTCTGTGTATCTATAACTGTAGAGGTTTCAATAGTACACATATGCATTATGTACAGTATGAGTTAATTTGTCAGTCTATATTTAATTATACGTATCACGTAAAGATAAAAACTATTCTTTCTTTTAAGCAGATGAAGGTTAAATTTCTGTTGGCACAGCTTTGTAAGCAGAAACAGGCCAGTTTCAGCACAATAGTGTGTGAAGTGCCTTGTACCAAAGATATTTTATAATAATTTTTTTATTATTATTTATTATTTCTAGTAGGCAGTACCTTGGTGTAGTAAGAGAGAGATGCTTATTAGACTCAACATATGTCCAAAGGGGGTTTCTAGTTTGTCATGTAAAGTTTACCACTATATTGTATACCCTGAAGCTATAATTTGCTTCTTATCAATGTAATAATTGTACTGCAACGTCTATACTGTAAATATATCTGCACCTTACAAAATCAATGTGTGAACCCCTTTTTGATTTATAGATTAATACAATTATCCTAAATTTGAATATGTTAGTCTATTTTCATTGAATAAATCATCTATTATTAGTATGTACTTGCTAAATACTGTATTTATATACCTTTAGTGAATAGGTTTTAAGGTAATGATCACTTTATTTTATTAGACTTATTATTTATTTCATATTTCTAATCCATTACATTTTTACAAGATTTTTAACTGCTCAAAATATTCTAAAATCAGTAGTGAGCTACAACCAGTAATCACATCACCCACTCTCGAATGATCATTGGTAGCTGAATTGGTTATTACTTGTATTTCCACCAATGACTATTCTGATTATAATGTGTTATTAAAGCTGCTCTAACTAGAACAGTTACTTACTTTTCTAGAAAATGTAGTTTTAACACTTACACAAGACTCTAAACATCACACAATTCTTCCATCTCGAAGGTTTGATTCCTACAATTAGAGGGCACTCTATAGAGCCACTCAGAAGTTAGAGTATGACAGTATGCACAATTTTAAACTAGATATTATATATATATATATATATTTGCCATCACTGTAAATTTCATTTTAATACAATGACTTTTCCTTTGGGATTAGAGATTTATAGTTACAGCTTGTTTCCTTTTGAGTGGGGAATTTATGAAACAATGTATTTGTGAACGTCAAGTGGACCTGCAGGATAACCTGTGGTTTGTTTTTTGTTTGTTTTTGTAGCGTTAGGGTAAGCATTAATTTCAACACTTTTTTTGAATTTTGGATTTGGAGAAGATATAGTTAACAGCCATTGACCAAGGCTTGTAAATACTTGTTGCAAATGCATCACAATACATATAATACAATCTATATCAATAGGGCTTTGGGTGGCTTGTCCAAACAGATGAAAGATATTTGTATCTAGGTAAGTCTTAATATTTTTCCGTTTCATGTATTTTGGACTGGATAGAGGTGTGGTGTATAAAAAGAAACCAGAAAACAAAACCTGTTACCATTCCCTTCACATTAGTTCTTTTCTCAATAACAATTTTGTTTACTAGCTAGGGTATGCACATAATATATTTTTAAAAGGCAAATGTCTCTCAATTTTGGTCTCTTTATGCACTATTTAACTTAGAAAAAGCAGCCACAGGCAATTTAATTCTAGTCCATTTTATGGAACACATTTTGCACCTCTGAAGGTTTATTTCTGACACCATGTATAAAAACAAAGCTTATCTGTCTGAAACTGCTAAGTATTTACCTTGCGGAACTCCAGCAAAGAGTTAAGAAAACCTGAATTGTTCATTAGTTTCAAGGCTTCTGCCCAGGATGGTTTCACACAATTTCGCTCTGGATCAGGTGTCACTGTATCAATCTTTCTTTGGAACAACAACAAAACACAGTCCATGATTCTCATAATTAAATGAGGAGGTCTACCCAGTTTTCGAACTGTTGATATGTCACCAGGCTTAATAGTCTGAAAAACACAAGATTTTTTTCCTTAAAGAATGCATGTCTACAAAAAACACAGGAATCTTCTAGAAGGGACAGTTATATAAACATGTCAATTGTTACTTTAATGAAAAGCATTGCCCTTATTACTAAAAATTATTTTTAATTGATCTGTGCAATAAAATGAAATATATATTTTAAGCAAATTGTAGGCAATCAGAAGTCTAATATAAAATACAAAAAATATTAGGATTACATATGATTTTCATGCGATTTAGCTGTGCTTTCACATAGACAATTATGTCCTGCGGTTTTGTTCCGTGTACAGAAAGTGCACCAAAACCACGGGATGTAATTGAAGTCTATGGGAAAGCACAGCTAAGGCAGTGTGAAGCCACCCTTATGGGTATGTTTCTAAAGCAGTGAATGTGACATACCGTACATACTCGAGTATAAGTCGAGATTTTCAGCCTTTTTTTTTAGGCTGAAAGTGCCCCCCTCGACTTATACTCGAGTCACCGCCGTCTGCCTACATGATCAGCGTGTCATGCAGGCAGACGGCGGCCAGCGTGTGATAATACAGTTCGGAGGCTATTCCAGCTTTCAAAAGCCGCGCCTCCTCCTCGTCTGTGATAGGCTGAACACTCCATTTCCCAGCAGTCAGTGTACAGCCTATCACGGATATTCTCTCATCCTCGTCCATGGTATGAGAATGAGATAATGTCCATGATAGGTTGACCGCTGACTGCTGAGTGTTCTGCCTATCACAGACGAGGAGGAGGCACGGCTTTTGAACAGTGGAATGGCTGCCGGCTGGTATTATCACACGCTGATCGGAGGATGGAGATCGCCACAGGGAGGATGGAGATCGCCACACGGAGGTTGCACAGGACACAGGTAGGCTGCAGAGGGACACAGGACACATGCACATGCACATGTACAGGACACAGGACACAGGGACACAGGACACATGCACATGTACAGGACACAGGGACACAGGACACATGCACATGTACAGGACACAGGGACACAGGACACATGCACATGTACAGGACACAGGGACACATGTAGGCTGCACAGGACACAGGGAGGCATGCAGCTGCAGATGGGCATTGTTGACCCTCTTTTTCCACTTACAGTAGCTGCTGCATTTCTCACCCTCGTCTTATACTGGGGTCAATAAGTTTTTCCCAGTTTTTTTTGGTAAATTAGGGGCCTCGACTTATACTCGGGTCGACTTATACTCAAGTATATACAGTACACCAAGCGTTCACTGAAGGTGAACCAATCACTGCAATTCAAAACATGCATCAGAATAATACACCCTTAGTAAATGTTTATCACATTTACTGAAACCCAGAATGTGAACACAGAAAATGCAGTATAGGTTGGCAAAGAACTGGGCAATGATATGCTTTTCCGGTAATTGTTACCTGCAAAGCTGCTTCGGCCTCTTCAAGGGCTGGCCTGGCCACTTCCAGTTTCTCTTCAGCGGATGCTTTAGCAATGGCGATTTCATCCACAATGGCTTGTGCTTTGTCTTTCACCTTTTGAACCTGCATCTTTACCTTTTCAGCAGCTTGAGCTTTGAGAGTCACTTCCTGCAAGACTTCATCTGCTTTCTTAGAGGCAACAGCCAAATCTTTTTCCTTAACTGCTAGTTCTTTTGACAACTGATTAACAGAAACTTCAGCTTCCATTAATTTTGCCAGACCTTTAAAACAAAAAAAAACGAAAAACAGAAAATTAAAGAACATACCATCAATCTGTCTCAATTCAAGACCTGTCAAAACTATAAGTCCTGTTGGGGCACCCAACAGGGCTTATAGTGGATAGGTGGATACTGCCAACATACTGTCCTGGGAAACTATGTGTTTGGCTTTCAAGAATGTATAGTTCAATTGTATCTATATGTAGCTGACACTGCAGATTCTTTTTTTCAAAAGCATTTCTGGTACAAATTTAGCACACTTAAAAACAATGCATATGGTAGGTTGGTAGTCAGAAAGACACACTATTGCAGTGCTCTGCCCAGTTTCCAAAGGGTACAAAATGCCTAATACCACAAAGTGGCCCGTATTGACATTCATTTAAAGATTGTTCAGTAATGTAGAAATGTGCCTTAGAAGAGGCCATATTACCAGAGAGGCCCCTGCACCTACATTTTACTTTTAATACAATCCACACCTTATTATAGAAGAACTTTAGGCGTGGTAAAATTTAGTGGTTGCCAACATTTTACTCCCCCCCACCTCTAAATACACCACCACACCACTGACAAAAATGTAAATGGCAAATTTTATTACCAATTATACCAATCTAATAGATATTCCTGCTTCCACTAAAACCAATGGTGGGACATCCCTACCCTCCACTACCACAAAACATTTCTACCCTCAATGCCCCCTCCCATTATGGAGAGGCATGTGGCCTCTCCATAAAACATGAAACATCTGATACAGTATTTTTTTTAAAAAAAATCAAATTTCTGAATGTAACAATCCTATAAATAACTTTAGCTTTTGGTAATATTTTAGAGAGGAGAAAATCATATGTTTAATATATTATAAATGACTATATTAAGTGAAAAAAATACAAGCTGCATTGATTTAAATCCTATTAACATGATGTGCATCAAACATACCTGTCTTCATGCGGTTGGACAGATTTCCTACATTTTCGTATTTTTCCCCATATATTGCTTTATAGCCACTGATGAAAGACAGATAAGATTTTGGGGTGACATATGTCTGCCGTCTGTACCTTTCAAAATATTCCACACATTTTTCTGCCACAATGTCCTGAAATGTACCCATTGTGTTCACAACACTATGCTTCACTTCTTCTGTACATTCTATTTTGTAAGAGGCCAAAAAGTGATGGGCAACAGCAACCAAAGCATCTCGTGGCCACCTTTGGAACCAGTCCATGGTACACCCAGAAATAAGACCAGGGAATTTCAGAGCTCTGGTTCTGAATTTTTCCCCAACTGGAGAGAAGCAAAGCACCACATGCAAGTTACTGCGAACACGAGAGAGGAAGTAATCATAAAGGTTCTCAGCAGTGGGTGCCCGCCGTGGGTATTCTTTCTTCATAACGGGAATTAAATCTTGTGTGATTTCATCAATCTCATCCCTTGCAAACAGGTTGGACACTTCTCCCGAGGCCAGCACATTATTCATGTACTCTAGAAATGATTCGTCCTTAATCTCGTTGTCTGTAAATATGAAAGTTATTCCTTTTCCTTTTTGCCCAGCTGTACGATACAACAGCTTTAGGTCATCCAGAAGATTATTTGTTCCGTAAGTTCTATAAAAGATGACATACTGTTATAAAAGTCAATCTGTTATGAATGTATACATTTAAAGCATGTTTTTTTGGTGGTAAACAGGCACATAGGTAAGGTCAAGACATACACTTTGCCAAGTAATATTGACTTACTATTGATTAATGTATCCTACTTGTTTAATGTAATTTATGCTTCCAAGTTACTAGTACATTTTAGCATACAGTATCATGCAGAAATTAAACACATATATGGTGTTTAGAAAAAAAATGAAAACCTTTAGAATCACGTTAAGTCTTTATTTAAGCAGAAAGAAGAGAACAGAAAACAGAAGTCATACAGCATGCTAGACATAAGTACAAAGGTAGTATATGTAAGAGATACCAAATGTAATGCTAAGGTATAACATGCCTTTCAAAAGTTCAGTACATGAGTAAGATACAGAGTTCAGTAGAGTTTCACTAATTCCAGGTGTTGTTTAATGCCTGGAGAGTAAGCCAGTACATTCAATGCGATTACCTAGAGAAGGTCAGAAGGAAGGTAGAGGCATACAACTAGAAGTAAGGATTACATGAATGCTGTATAGATTAAAGTGGATGTAAACCCTCACATATACCCAGTGAAGTGAACAGCCTCAAATCATACATAGGGATGAAACAAATCTCACTACATAAGTTTTACATGTATATCTGCTGTCTTCAGCTTTATATACTGTTTATAAAGTACACATCATGTTAGGAGATTTTCTCTTCCTGGTTAGCACTGTAGTGAAGCCTGGGCATACAGCCAAGACAGCTAATTGGAGGAAGGGCACACACATCCTCTTCTCATAGGTAGAGACTTTTAGCTATGTTTGCTGAATCGTTCAACTCTGTGCTAATCTATTTATAGCATCCTCCCCAACACAAAACTCCGGCTGCTTTTATCATATGTGATGGAGAACTTGTCAGGAGTTATCAGGCTGATAACAAAAGAACGGAGCAGGAGAAAGCTACGGGACATAGTACTTTGAAGAGAGATAACAAAACAAAGCAGATATATGTACCCAGCTCAAATTTCAAGAATCAGATTTACATCCACTTTAAGCTTACATTGCATTAGCTGGCATACATTTTGTCACAGCGCTTTACAATGAGCAACAAATGTCCCAACTGTCTGCTGTGTATAGAGTTGAATAAAAGTAAAAAAACAAACACTGTGATGTTTTGTAAAAATGCACTGCAGGGCATATGCATAATGCACACCATAACACCCACCCACTGGTTTGAATAGACTTTGGGGGGTTGATTTACTTAAGGCCAATAGACTGTGCACTTTGCAAAGTACAATTGCACTCTGCAAGTGCAGTTGCTTCAGAGCTTAGTAAATGAGGTAAAGCTTCACTTTGCAAAGAATACCCAATCACACATAAGGAAAATAAAAAAATATATATTTTTGCTTGCAGATGATTGGTTGATGAAAGTCATCCGAGCTTCTGCTTATTACAAAGTTCTTGAGCAACTGCTCTTGCAGAATGCAACTGCACTTTGCAAAGTGCACAGTCTTTTTGCCTTTTGTAAATCAACCCCTCCGTGTGTTGATGCACTGCAGTATGCCACAGATGGCAAGAAAAAAACAGAAGTTATAATAATTCCCTTCTCTATCCAAGCTAAAAACAAACATTTTGGCTTTAGTTATACTTCAAGCAGTGTGAAACCTAGAAGCATTACTAAGGCTGCATGTGTACTCATAGGCGTGTGCACGGGGTGTGCCAGGTGTGCCTGGGCACACCCTAATCACCCAGTGCATGTCAGTGTAGCCGCATGCCGGCTGTCTCCCGAGATCTACTTTGAAATGCTGCCAGGGAGTGTGTAGCCTGCGCTGCCTGTGAAACAGTTTCACATTGAACAGATAGCGAGGCTTGTAAGAGCCTTTCAGTGTGTGAAACTGTCAGGTAATGTGATTGCTGGCAGAGACCAGCTGTCAAAACTCAGCAGTGGGGGCCACTCCTTGTATGTAGCTCCGCCCCCTTTCTTAAACAGCCCAATTATTGGCTGGTGTTTGAAAGCTATTTGGTCCCGCCCCCCCTGACATCACCACTGAGTTTTGACAGCTGGTCTCTGCAAGCAGTTACATTACCTGACAGTTTCACATACTGAGTGGCTCTTACAAGCCTCGCTATCTGTTCAATGTGAAACCTCCCTCTTCTCTGTCAGTGCCTATCAGTGCCACCTTTCAGTGCCAATCAGTGTTGCCTATGAGTGCAAACCAATGCCACCTATCAGTTTCAAAAAGTGCTGCCTATCAGTGCTTCCAATCAGTGCCACCTATCAGTGCCACCTATTAGTGCCAATCAGTGCTGCCTATCAGTGTCCATCTGTGCTGTCTATAAGTGGCGCTTATTAGTGACAACAAATGCCACCTATCAGTGCCAATCAGTGCTGCCTATCAGTGTCAATCAGTGCCACCTACCAGTGCCAATCAGTGCTGACTATCAGTGCTTCCAATCAGTGCTTCCAATCAATGCCACCTAGCAGTGCCCATCAGTGCTGTCTATCAGTGTCCATCAGTGCTCATCAGTGGTGCCAGTGTTGCCCATCAGTGCCAATCAGTGTCATCTATCAATGCCCATCTGTGCTGCCAATCAGTGCCCATCAGTGCTGCCTATCAATGCCCATCAGTGCATATCAGTGCTGCCTATCAGTGCTGCCAATTAGTGCCCATTAGTGCTGCCAATCAGTGCCACTAAATGCTGGCTATCAGTGCAGTCTATCAGTGCCATTAGTGCTGCCAATCAGTGCCACCTATCAGTGCCAATTAAGGCCTATTAGCGCTGCCTATCAGTGCCACCCATTAGTACTGCCCATCAGTTCTGCTAATTAGTGCCAATAAGTACCACCTATAAGTGCCACCAAGCAGTGCCTATCAGTGCTGCCAATCAGTGCCCATCAGTGATGCCAGTCAGTACTGCCAACCAGTGAAGCCTATCAGTGGCCATCAGTGCTGCCAAACAGTGGCGCCTATTCGTGCCAATCAGTGGTACCTATCAGTGCCCATCAGTGCTGCCAATCAGTGTCACCTATCAGTGCCAATCAGTGCACAATCAGTGCTTCCTACCAGTGCCCATCAGTGATGCCAGTGTTGCCAGTGATTTCAGTGCCAATTAGTGCCTATCAGTGCTGCCTATCAGTGCCCATGAGTGCTGCCTATCAGTGCTGCCAATCAATTCCCATCAGTGCTGCCAATCAGTGCCCATCAGTGCACTGAGTGCAGGGATGGGGAGATGAACTCAGCAGCCAGACACATTGTCCATTGGGGGCCAGCCCGGTGGGGCACAACTGAAATCTGTTGATGTTTATTAATTAATGCCAATCTTTAGTATAATAGGTAATCACCACACTACTACTTACAATACACTAATGGAGGTAAAATAAAAAAGTGTCAGTAAAAGGCTTGCTGCTAAGCCCTGTTATGTGTTCCCACACCACAAAAAAAAAAAAGTGTAGCGCTAACTTACTGATCAATAACTTAATAGTGATGGAACCCTCTAATGTATGGAAATTTCAATACACTTCCATATTACCACATTACCGGGAATGGTGGAAAACCCTCATATAGATATTTGCCATACAGATTAACTTCAAGTGCAATAATTCCAGTGATGCACATGTAATACACATCCAAATGAGATTAAGACATACATTTTTTTTAAAACATAGCAGGGATGGTGGAAACCCCGCTACAGATAATTGCAATAAAATTAACTTCAAGTGCAACAACGGCTCCCACCTCCTCACAGGGGGAGGAGGTGGGAGCCGAGCGGTGACGTCGATAGCCGTGGCTCCCGGAAGTGGGAACAGGATACATAGTTACATAGTTACATACATAGATCAATAGTAGGTGAGGTTGAAAAAAGACACAAGTCCATCAAGTCCAACCTATGTGTGTGATTATATGTCAGTATTACATTGTATATCCCTGTATGTTGCAGTCATTCAGGTGCTTATCTAATAGTTTTTGAAACTATTGATGCACCCCGCTGAGACCACCTCCTGTGGAAGGGAATTCCACATCCTTGCCACTCTTACAGTAAAGAACCCTCTACGTAGTTTAAGGTTAAACCTCTTTTCTTCTAATTTTAATGAGTGGCCACATGTTTTGTTAAGCTCCCTTCCGCCAAAAAGTTTTATCCCTATTGTGGGGTCACCAGTACAGTATTTATAAATTGAAAACATATCCCCTCTCAAGCGTCTCTTCTCCAGAGAGAATAAGTTCAGTGCTTGCAACCTTTTCTCATAACGAATATCCTCCAGACCCTTTATTAGCTTAGTTGCCCTTCTTTGTACTTGTTCTATTTCCAGTACATCTTTCCTGAGGACTGGTGCCCAGAACTGGACGGTGAGGCCAGACCAGAGTCTTGTAGAGCGGGAGAATTATCGTTTTATCTCTGGAGTTGATCACCTTTTTAATGCATGCCAATTTTCTGTTTGCTTTGTTAGCAGCAGCTTGGCATTGCATGCCATTGCTGAACCTATCATCTACTAGGACCCCTAGGTCCTTTTCCATTTAAGATCCCCCCCAGAGGTTCTCCCCCCAGTATATAGATTGCATTCATATTTTTGCCACCCAAATGCATTATTTTACATTTTTCTACATTAAACCTCATTTGCCATGTAGTTGCCCACCCCATTAATTTGTTCAGATCTTTTTGCAAGGTTTCCACATCCTGTGGAGAAGTTATTGCCCTGCCTAACTTAGTATCGCCACAAATACAGAGATTGAACTGTTTAACCCATCCTCCAGGTCGTTTATGAACAAAACAAATAGGATTCGTCCCAGCACAGAACCCTGGGGGACCCCACTACCCACCTCTGACCATTCCGATTACTCCCCATTTATCACCACCCTCTGAACTCGTCCTTGTAGCCAGTTTTCAATCCATGTACTCACCTATGGTTCATGCCAACGGACCTTATTTTGTACAGTAAACGTTTATGGGGAACTGTGTCAAATGCTTTTGCAAAATCCAGATACACCACATCTACGGCCTTCCTTTATATAGATGGCAACTCACCTCCTAATAGAAGGTTAATATATTGATTTGGCAAGAACGATTCTTCATGAATCCATGCTGATTACTGCTAATGATACCGTTCTCGTTACTAAAATCTTGTATATAGTCCCTTATCATCCCCTCCAAGAGCTTGCATACTATTGATGTTAGGCTAACTGGTCTGTAATTCCCAGGGATGTATTTTGGGCCCTTTTAAACATTGGTGCTACATTGGCTTTTCTCCAATCACCTGGTACCATTCCAGTCAGTAGACTGTCAGTAAAAATTAGGAACAATGGTCTGGCAATTACTTGACTGAGTTCCCTAAGTACCCTCGGATGCAAACCATCAGGCCCCAGTGATTTATTAATTTTAAGTTTCCCAAGTCTAATTTTAATTCTGTCCTCTGTTAACCATGGAGGTGCTTCCTGTGATGTGTCATAAGGATGAACACTGCAGTTTGGGTTACTGAACCCCCCCAATTCCCTCGTGAAGACTGAGGAGAAGAATAAATTCAATTCCTTCGCCATCTCCCCATCCTTTGTAACCAGATGTCCTTCCTCATTCTTTATGTGGCCAATATGGTCCGTCCTCCCTTTTTTATTGTTTACATACTTAACCACTTACTCACCGGGCACTTAAACCCCCTTCCTAACCAGACCAATTTTCAGCTTTCGGTGCTCTCACATTTTGAATGACAATTACTCAGTCATGCAACACTGTACCTATATGAAATTTTTGCCCTTTTTTTTACACAAATAGAGCTTTCTTTTGGTGGTATTTAGTCACTGCTGGGTTTTTTATTTTTTGTGCTATAAAAGAAAAAAGACTGAAAATTCTTTAAAAAAAAGAATTTTTCTTTGTTTGCTATAAAATTTTGCAAATTAGTAATTTTTCTTCATAAATTGTTGCCAAAATTTATACTGCTACATATCTTTGGTAAAAAATAACCCAAATTGGTGTATATTATTTGGTCTTTGTAAAAGTTATAGAGTCCACAAGCTATGGTGCCAATCTCGGAAAATTGATCACACCTGAAGTACTGACAGTCTCATTTCTTGAGACCCTAACACGCCATAAAAGTACAAATACCCCCCAAATGACCCCATTTTGGAAAGAAGACGTTCCAAGGTATTTAGTAAGAGGTATGGTGAGTTTTTTTAAGTTGTAATTTTTTCCCACAATTCTTTGTAAAATCAAGATTTTTTTTTTTTTTTTCACAAAATTGTCATATTAGCAGGTTATTTCTCACACACAGCATACGCATACCACAAAATACACACCAAAATACATTCTGCTACTCCTGAGTACAGCAATACCACATGTGTGAGACTTTTACACAGCGTGGCCACATACACAGGCCCAACATTGAGGGAGCACCTTCAGGCGTTCTAGGAGCATAAATTACACATAATTTCTTGACTACCTCTTACACTTTTGAAGGCCCTGGAGCACCAGGACAATGGAAACACCCCAAAAAAGACCCCATTTTGGAAAGAAAACACCCCAACGTATAATCTATGAGGCATAATGTTTCTTTTGAACGTGTCATTTTTTTTCTACAAGTTTTTGGAAAATGAAGAAAGAAAATGAAAACGCATTTTTTTTTTTTACACAAAGTTGTCCATTTATATAATATTTCTAACACATAGCATTTACATACCAAAAATTACACCCCAAAATAGATTCTCCTACTCCTCATGAGTACGGCGATACCACATTTGGGAGACACAGCCAAGCCACACACATGCAGGGAGCACCATCATGTGTTCTAGGGGCATACATTTCAAATCTAATTTTACTACCTATTACACTTTTGTGAGACACTGTAGTGGCATGGATGTGGCATGGATGAGAACTGATGTGGCATGGATGAGCATAAATGGGGATGGACGAGCCGTGGTTTGGGATGGCTGAGCATGGTTGAGCCATAAATGTGGATGGCTGAGTATGGATGGGATGACTGAGCATGAATGAGTATGGCTGGGTATGGTTTAACATGGCTGAGTACGGATGTGATGGCCGAGTATGGATGGGATGGCTGAGTACGGATGGGATGGCTGAGTATGGCTGAGTATGACTGGGTACGGCTGAGTATGGCTGAGTATGGATGGGGTGGATGGATGGATGAAGATGGAAGACATAGAAGTGACTCAGGCCCACCATGGTGTCTCCCTCTGTCAGGTGCAACAAGTCACAGAACCGCATGCCATTCACCTTAGGGAGATTACTTGCTATATGGAAGATTTAGATAATAGGGGACGAAGGCATAACCTGAGCGTGAGAGGTGTTCCAGAATCCATTGATCCCAGTCATCTTCCTCAAACAGTGACTGACATTTTTAACAACCTCCTAGAAAGGCCCCTTGACACCCCACTCACATTTGAAAGCATCCACAGAGCAATGCGTCAGAGGGGAAGAGACACAGACCCCTCCCCCCCAGAGACAAGGTAAGCTGTCTAACAGAGTTCCCCTTAAAAGAACAAATCCTCTGTAAAGCTAGGGGCCGTAACCAAATCTCCTTCCATGGCTCAGAAATTAAAATCTACCAAGATCTTTCTAACATCACACTACAGCGCAGGAGAGAACTAAAGCCTCTGCTGGAGACTAGACATGTGCATTCGTTTTCGTCCGAATGCATTTTCGTCCGAATTTAAGGTATTTTCATTATCGTTAAACAAACGATAACGAAAGTGCAGAATCCGAAAAACGAAAGATCCGACATAAACAAATGCTTTATTCTCGTTTTCGTTGTGACAACAGTTCAATATAGATAGGAGATTCGACATGATGCTAACAATAACAATCTGTGTCCAACGAACCTGTGGTTGAATGTGCCTAACCTTAACTCTATTAGTCCAAGATTATTCTACATTGAGAGAAAAGATTCGACATAGAGAGAAAAGATCGCTGCTGGAATTGGGTGGGGGAAGTAAAATAAAAATAATAATAATGATGAATGTTTTTGGCTAATTGTAACCAAAGAGGAGGAGCAGTAAAACAGCTAGAACTAAGTACACACGTACAGCCAACTTACTTTCACTTACGATTTGCTAGCAGAGAGAGACACACACACTGAATCATTTCAGAAGACAGTCAAACTTAGCTGGTCCGTTTGTCAGAGAACCTGAATTATTTAGCAATTAAGCATAAGCACAGCAGCAGAACAAATGTGAAGCAAGCTACAGTTCAACTTAACTTTTTCATAATAATCTGCTGCTATTGTGTTAGCGTTGTGAACTTGATAGTGATACTAGTGTTGCTAGTGTTGTGATAGCCTCAGAGGCTGCACGTGTTGTGGGGGGGGGGGGAAGGATTTATTATTATAGATTCTATATTATAGATTGAGATTCTATATAGATTCTATATACCCTATCTTGTTACCTGTCTGATCAGTGATCACTATCACAGTCCATTTTCTGTTTGAACTATATACATTCAACATGAACAACGAAGATTCGACAAAGGAGCGAAACATTCGACAGACACCATAAGCCTTCAATGACAGATTCAACCTTAATTAATTTGGATTTTAGGACGAATGCAATTTTTAACAAAAAACAAAATAAATAAAAACGAATTTCGGGAGTAACTAAATAAATTTATTTTTGGGCCGAAAACGAAATTCCTAAAGAAATATTTCAGTGTGCACATGTCTACTGGAGACACTAAGAGCCAGATCAATTATGTACCGCTGGAAGTTCCCGTTCTGTTTGTCTGTGACTCCCCAGGGTTGCACGGCAAATCTCAAAGTACCAGAAGATTTGGAACATTTCTGCAACACTCTGGACATTCCCTATGTAGATGTTCCAGACTGGTACAGCGATTTCCGCCTGCCTCCCCTTAACAGAGCCACATCCATGGAGGGTATTGATGAAGCAGGCAATTTCAGCCTGGGACGCGGTCGCCCACACCCCCTTCCTCCTTGCACATACGCGGAAACCTCAGAAATCCCTCCTAACGGCAGCCCAACAGCCTCACCAGCTCACCGCAGGGAACGTCTTACCTAATCAGGTGGATAACATAATCCCCATGCCTTCTTCATGCCCTATACGTGGCACAAAGTTTTCTTTTCCCCATCAACATACAACTCGCCCCCTGTTAAATACCTTTGTTCTTAAACTGACTTTTGCCTATCGCAGCCTTATGGAACACTGTCATTGTTTTTGCTTCAAAATGAGACAGAGATCTGAACTTCAAATACTTTGACTTCCCCCAGCTACAGCATAGACTTTCCCGAACCTCTTACACCCATGCCATTCTATCGGACGTCTACTAAATGAGCGCGCCCAACAAGGCCTCACAACTTTCATAAAGCTGTGAACACACAAACTCCTACCGAGATCACACTCCCCCGCCTCCTACGCTTTCTGAGCTTATTCACAGATAGACTATCCCGAAGGACCCCACAGATGTCACCTAAAATGCTCAGGACTGCTCAGGAACACTCTATAAACCATAACGCTCTGAACCCTCACTACGCTTATTATATGGATTGGAAACACAAGATCCATACTTACTCAGCTCAGAGACTGTCCGCCTACGTGAACAACTAGACTGGTCTTTGGAAAAGCCTTACTTCAACGTCGCTCCATAGATATCCCACTAATTTACCTTGGTCCCAATTCCTACCTACTGAACCTTGCCTCTGAACAACTGACCACATGTCCAGACAAAGATCAAGAGCTGTATCAACAATTATAAACCATCTCTATACCCAAAGCTGCAAATGTTCTTGTCCTGCCCGGGTATACAGAATGACGATCGGCCTTGAGCACCAAACTCACCACAGAACTCAGAAGACTTGACCCTCTTATAAAATTTAAGAGGAAATGACTAGCTTTAAAGTGACTTAGACTTCTTGACACCCCTGTACTCCCTTCCACCCCCCCTCTCTTTCTCCCCTCCCCTCTTCCTCTTCCCTTTCCCTTTCCCTTCTATTCCCCCCCCCCCCCACGTTTCTTACACCACCTTCCCCCACCTCTTGCTCTATTGAAAGCTGAAGTCTTCACAAAGTTATACCAATTTTACAACATGCCATTGTACCTGTTTTCTTTCTCCCATTACAGATCGAGATGCTTAATCCTTTAATGTTCAGTGTTCCACTAGTGTCTGAATGGTCTGGGTTTGTGAGGGGTCCATGCACAGGTAAGAGTCCCACCACACCTTAAGTGTACACCGGATATTTTCACCTAACTAAACCGTCACAACTCTCCACACACTTCCCACCTTACAATTGAGCATGAGCACAATTATCAAATGTGCTATGTCTGATTGATAGAATTGCTCCAAATTGTGGGACCAGAGAGATGCATGCCCCCCTCGGAACACACAGATCCACGTACTTTTTCCTAACAGGTTGTCAATTCTACCCTTGTTAATATGGTTAAGATTTTGTTTTTCAGCCTGCTGCCATGTAAATCTTCACCTCATAGTTGCAAATTACCAAGTTACACTTAAACCCATCTTGCTGTATTAACCTTTCGTTGTGTTGTTGATTAGCAGGTTAGCTAACACATTTTTTATGTCAAACTGTGCCTCTAATCAGACCCACTAACATTAATCCAAATATCCAATATGGAAACGACACACTGACTGCTTATCTTCCCCACAATCTCCACCGAACCTCCTCCCATGTCCAACCATCCTCTACATGTTCTTACAGGAGACTAGAGAGGGAGCTTCTATCTGGCTCCAGATCATACTCATAGTAAACACCACATTTGACCTTATTGACCTTGTGGAGACGTACATCTTGTCTCCCTAGTCGAACGACACCTACCACACCCTCACACAGGGGCCTCTGGTAGTAACCGCTGACTCTAACCGGATCTCCCCTTAAAATTTAAGTGGGTGTGTAATCACATCCCCACATCCGGTTCTACACACTTCTCCACATACAAATCCACCTCTTCACCCCCCCCCCGAGTCTTCTGTGAACCCACACACCACTCACCTCCAACTCCCCCGCTCCCTCTCTGACTTCCCTTCCTCAGAACTACTCCACCACCCCTATATCCTCTCACACTCTCAATATGTCACCACCGAAATCCAAAACATCCGAAATATCCTTGAAGCTACTATCCCTCAATACCAAAAGCCTTAATATCCCAGAGAAATGCTCGCAACTACTATACAACATGCGGAGAATGAAAGCAGGCGTAATTTACCTTCAGGAGACTCACTTCCCAATTCAGCACCAAAACTTTCTAATCGCTTCTTTCCCCACAGTTTCCATGCCACCTCTCCGATATCAAAATCCAAAGGGGTCTCTATATTACTTTCAAAAAATGTACCCATCAAAATTACTGACCCCCTCATTGATGAACAGGGTAGGTATATTTTTTTCAAGGGCGCATATAGAAATATATCAATCACACTGGCAAATATATACAGCCCCAATTCTTCCCAGATACCCTTCTTTCGCAAGATCACCTGCCTTCTTTCTACCTTCCAAGAAGGAATTCTGATACTGGGGGGGACTTCAATATTCCTTTCGATCCTCTATTAGACACCTACTCAGGCAAATCCCATCTACCCTACAAGGTGATTAAGCAAATTTGGCACTGCCTTCAGGACTTACTATTCCACAACACCTGGAACACCGCACCCTACATCCAAAAGACAAGGATTATACCTTTTTTTCGGTCCCCAACAAATACTCCCGTCTAGACCATTACTTTCTCTCGCAACAAGACCTCCCAACACTAACTACAGCAACTATAGAACCGATGACATTATCAGACAATCACCCCATCTCAATCACTCTTGTTTTGCCAGAAAAGACCACTTACACCCATATATGGCTATTAGACCCATCTATACTAACAGACAAAGCAAAAGAATTAGAGGTACGCACGTGTCTAATCAACTACTTTGCTGAAAACGACACACCAGACACTTCTAAGTTGACGCAATGGGAAGCTCATAAATGCGTAGTAAGTGGTAAATTGAATGCCATCTCAGCGGTGACAAAAAAAGAGAAAAAAAAGTACTTTCAGATTTATTTTCCAAACTCAAAAAACTAGAAGCCTTGCACAAAAGAGATTTAGCTCTAACTTATTAACTTATTAACTTATCGAAGTTCGTACACATATTCAGGAAGAGCTAGGTCATAAACTTAAGAAAAAATTTACACTCTCACAGAAACTTTTCTATGAGTTCGGAAAATAAATGCAGCCACCTCCTTGCTCAGGCACTATGCACAAAGAGAGCCAATAACACAGTACATCAAATACATTCCCCTGCAGGCAAAGCAATCACAAAAAATAGTGAAATAGCGAAAGAATTTGAATACTATTATTCTTCGCTATATGACCTAAAAAGAGCAGATCCTTCATCCGTACACCCCCCTAAGAGAACCAACGACATTAAGGCCTTCCTAGAACAATTTTCCCCAGAGAAAATACCAGTAGAGGTCCCCATGTCCCAATCACCATTGAAGAATGGGAACAAGCAATTAAACAACTTAAACCCGGTAAGAGCCCAAGCCCAGACGGTCTATAGGCTGTTTACTACAAGACATTTGCAGATATACTTCAAACCCCATTTCCAAACGCATTTAAATCCCTATCTCCATCAAACCCACTTACACATGGAATGCTAGAAACCCATATCACAGTCATTCCCAAAGACGGTAAGGACCCCTCACATACAGGAAATTATAGGCCTATTTCACTACTGAACATAGACATTAAAATATTCTCTAAAATATTAGTGTCACGGAACGTCCCACACTCCGCTTGAGTGCTTCCGTCATATACCACTTCCTAAGTTCTGGAACACGAGTCCAATGGATCTGGCTATAGGAACCCTAAGAACTAGACAACACCAGTCTTGGAGTACATCAGAACTACTCTTTATTTGAGATCTCCCACACATTTATACACCAGGATGACTCAAAGCTAACCTAATTAACATGAGCTCCAATAGGAGTCGTCCCGTCTCCTACATTGTATAGAGGACAATGTGATCAGCTCATTCAATTTACACACATTACCATAAACATCAACACAGGGTTAATTAGAACAAACAACAATGATGAGTTGAATACCCTTAGAACCTAGACTAAACTTATTTACATTAAACACATTATAGCTGACATCAGACAGGTGAGTGGAGTTGATGACATTAGCATCTCCTCACAGTATGTGTCCCAACAGTATAATTCAGTCTTATCATTCTAATATGGCATATAACGGGTTCCAGAGTCTGTGTGTTTTGGGGGGACATGGAGCTGAATCCAAAGTAACACCAACCCCAGGGTCCCCAGGCATACAGCTCACAGAGAGCACCATTCCCCCAAATGCTAGGGCCCATAATCGGTGGGCAAGAGGCTTGCGTTCAGTCCCCTCCAATAGCCTCTGTCCCGGGTGAGTTTGTCACATTTCTCCCCTTTCGGCAGGAGACTAACAAAGGAGGAGACCCCAGACGGGTTGACTCCGAAGTTAGTAAGTAGCTCCAGTCCTCTAATGCCTGTACCCACACAGTACCCCAAATAAATTGTTCCAAACAAAGCATTACTCACCCAGCCAACCTCTGCCTCTCTCAGAGAACATATCTGCCGCTGGGGAGAGGCCTGGACTGACCCTTCTCCCTGGAGTCCTTTCTGCCGCTGGAGAGAAGACAGGGTGACTGGGCTCACTCTGTCATGCTGTTGGGGATCTGGGCCCACTGCCCAGCATCCCTGGGGTATACAGGTGGAGACTGAAGTCCCATCCACCTTCACAGGAAATCCATCCTCTGTTAGTTGAGGGCAGAGTCCAGCAGTCCTCGGCCCTGTTGCCAGCCCTTCTGCTGGAAACCCTACACCATCTGTTCCAGCTAACTGTTGGGGAGGGAGGCCGACTGCCCCGCCTCCCTGGAACTCTGCAGTTGTTGCCGGTGCTGGGCAGAGGTTGGTAGCACTCTGCCCTGTTGCCAGCACTTCTGCTGGGGACTCCGCATCCTCCGCTCCGGCTAACCGTTGGGGCAGGAGGCTGGCTTCCTCCACTCCCAAACTGTGTAGCTGCCATTGGGGAGGTGAGCTGGCTGCTTCCTTTTCCATTCCCTCATCTGGCTGCTGGGACGACATGTCGATGGTACTGTCTCCCAGATGCACTGATCTTTGCTGGGGAGGGAAGGCCGCTTCCTCCACCCTGGCCAACTGTTGGGGAGGGACAACACACACCTCCTCTCCCTTCTCCCCCTGTATCTGCTGCTGGGAAGTGATTGCCATCTTCTCACCCTGAGCCTCCACAATTGCTGCAGGTGTGGGGCAGAGGTCTTGGACCCTCTGTCCGGTTGCCAGCACTTCTGCTGAGGGTTTGCTAGGTGGTTCCTCCTCTACAGAAATGTCTATTAAATCCCCAGTCTCTGGAATTGGTAAAAGTGTGGGACAAAGGTCTTGGACCCTCTGTTCAGTTACCAGATCTTCAGCTGGAGAAGTTTGTTTTAACTCCATAGATGCTGCTGGCAGAAAATCACATGTCCCTGTCAGTGTTGTGGGAGAAAGGCCGACTACCTCTTCTCTCAAGAAGGCCGAAGCCACTGTTGGTGCTGGGCAGAACACAGTGAACTTTGGCCCTGATATCAGCTCTTCTGCTGGAGGCTCATCAGGTTGTTTTTCCTCAGCAGAAAAGTCTATCAAATCCCATGTCTCTGCAACTGATGTCTGGGGATAGAGGTTCACCATCTCCTGTACATGGAACCAAGAAGATGCTATCATTTCTGGGCAGAGGTTAGCAGAGCTCTGCCCTGTTGTCAGCACTTCAGGTTTGGGGACGGCAATCTCCGGAATTTCCACTGCCGATTCTCTGGCATGCTGCTGAACTTGTTCTAGCAGTTTCCTGTATGCCCTTTCCAGATGCTGTTCCTTCCTTAGCAAATGGTCCAGATCAGGTTTGAGCTCTGAGACCCCTGCAAGACCGAGCATAGACTCTTTATAGTCTCTCAGGTCCTCAAGGTCAGGTTCCCCTTCATCGCCAAACATAAAAAGATCTGTAAGGCTCTCCCACAGCAATCCAGGGCCGCCAAAGTCATATCCCTCCGGAGAGCATACTGTTGTCTCCCCTAAATATCCCTCCTCTGCGTGCCATTGCAGAGCCTGATAACGATTGTCCAGCTCTATCTCCTGCTGGACCAACCTGTCCAACTCAGTCACCCATTGCTCCTGGGGCTGCTCTCCCAGGAATGCCATCCGCAATGCCCGTTGGTCACTGGCCCGTTGCTCTTGGGTTGGAAAGCACTTGCCCTGTTTTATACCAGCGAGACGGAGGGCTGCAATCCAGAGCTCCACCCGAATTTGCTGCCTAAGCTCCAGGTATTCATCCTCAGACACAGTCCTGGTGTATGTTGAAAGGATGATCCGCAGCAGCCCCGGGAACTCTGATGCCAGGTCCATATCTCCGCTGGGGTGACTGAAGTCTGCTATGCTGATCTTGGATCCAGTTGGAGGTTTGGATGTCCCAGACTTCAGGAAGCTTTCCCGCTGCTTGCCACCAATGTCACGGAACGTCCCACACTCCGCTTGAGTGCTTCCGTCATATACCGCTTCCTAAGTTCTGGAACACGAGTCCAATGGATCTGGCTATAGGAACCCTAAGAACTAGACAACACCAGTCTTGGAGTACATCAGAACTACTCTTTATTTGAGATCTCCCACACATTTATACACCAGGATGACTCAAAGCTAACCTAATTAACATGAGCTCCAATAGGAGTCGTCCCGTCTCCTACATTGTATAGAGGACAATGTGATCAGCTCATTCAATTTACACACATTACCATAAACATCAACACAGGGTTAATTAGAACAAACAACAATGAGTTGAATACCCTTAGAACCTAGACTAAACTTATTTACATTAAACACATTATAGCTGACATCAGACAGGTGAGTGGAGTTGATGACATTAGCATCTCCTCACAGTATGTGTCCCAACAGTATAATTCAGTCTTATCATTCTAATATGGCATATAACGGGTTCCAGAGTCTGTGTGTTTTGGGGGGACATGGAGCTGAATCCAAAGTAACACCAACCCCAGGGTCCCCAGGCATACAGCTCACAGAGAGCACCATTCCCCCAAATGCTAGGGCCCATAATCGGTGGGCAAGAGGCTTGCGTTCAGTCCCCTCCAATAGCCTCTGTCCCGGGTGAGTTTGTCACAATTAGCAAACAGACTGACCCGCTTCTCCCTTCTCTCATATCCAAAGACCAAGTAGGCTTTGTCATGGGTAGAAAAGCTAGAGATAACACCATTAAAGCAATAAACTTACACCACATAATGACTCAAACCAAACAGAAAGGTTTCTTCCTATCCCTAGATGTGGAGAAGGCATTCGACAGAGTGGCATGGGACTACATGGCGGCGGTCATGCCGGCTATAGGCATAGGGACCTTACTTTTCCGGTCTGATACTGTTCCTGTACGCAAACCCTTCAGCCAAAGTGAGGGTCAACAACACTCTGTCGAATGCCTTCCCCATATGTTATGGGACAAGACAGGGATGTCCTCTATCCCCTATCTTTTTTGTCCTTACACTTGAATCATTTCTCCGGAAGCTGAGACTCAACCCAGACATCCATGGCATACACACATCCAACAAGGAATATAAATATGTCGCCTTCGCGGATGACATACTATTGTTCCTGACGCAACCATTGATTACTTTGCCTGTTCTACTATCAGAATTCAAACATTTCCAAATCATCTCCAATCTCAAAATCAATTTTTCTAAATCCTTTGCACTTAACATCTCCTTACCCCAACACCTAGTAGACCAATGTAAAGAAAACTTTCCCTTTCACTGGAAGCATGACTCCATTACCTATCTAGGCATACAGCTCCCTTCCAAGCTCCCGGACCTATACGCAAAGAACTATATACCCCTCCTAAACAAGCTAATCTCTGACTTTAAACTCTGGAATAACCCATCTTTCTTGTGGTTTGGCAGGGCAGCGATCCTGAAGATGAATGCTCTACCGAGACTATTGTATATCCTCTAGACAATCGCTATCCTAATCCCTTCATCCTTCTTTAAAACATACAACATACAAAACATTCTAAAACCTAGAATTAATTTTAAACAACCCACCATGACAAAGCGCCTAGGATGCATAGGACTCCCAGACATCCTAAATTACTACACCACTACCCATCTCACCAGAATAGTGGATTGGAATATCCACTCACGCCACAAAGACTGGGTTGCTCTGGAAGCCTCCCTCACGACATTACCCCTGGTTTCACTACCATGGACGAATCCACACCACATACCATTGACACTCCGTACCCACCCATTAATAGGATCTACTCTGAACCGCTTCCACAAAATTTGTTCTCAAACTAACTTATCTTCTATCCCAGGCCCATTAACTTCAGTGAAACAAAACCCTGACTTCCCCCCGGGAATGCACAACTACTTCCTTGGTGACAATATCCCGTGAGATAACATCAGAGCCCACCAGATCTTTCATCAGGGGAAAATTCTCACTGACCCCCCAAATCTCTGCCCAAACAGGAAAACTGCCTATTTCCCCATGGACATACCTACTGCTGGCCCACTACCTGCAATCCCTAGACAAAGACTCCAAATGCTCGAGACCACTCACCCCTTTCGAAACACTCTGCAGTCAAGTAAATCCCCAACCATACCTGCTTTACGCCACAGACAACCTTCTTTTTGCAAATAAACAAGCTAACCAGAATTTAGCCTGCCGAAAATGGGAAAAGGATCTTTCCATCTCACCCTCGGCAATGCAATGGGAACAATCATTTCTGAACATACATAAAGGATTGAGATATGTCACCACACAAAAAAACAGTTACAAAATCGCATCTCGGTGGTATCGCACACCAACCCTTTTACATAAAATTAACCCCGCTGTACCTGCAATTTGCTGGAGATGCCATACATAAGAAAGTACCCTACTGCACATTTGGTGGTCTTGCACCTTAATACAAACTCTCTGGACAGAGGTACACCAAATCACATCTCAAGTCACCTCATACGACCTAGAATTCTCCCCAGCCCAATTCCTTCTCCACCTTTCTCCCTTATCACACAGGACATACCACAAATCATTAGCGATGCACATGATAAGCGCAGCAAAACAATGCATCCCCCTACACTGGAACTCGACACATACCCCCACAATCCGAGAATGGTTTGCTAGAGTCCAAAAAGGATCTGAAATGGAAGAATTCATTCATGATAACCCAACCAAATTCAATAGAAAATGGAGCTGCTGGTTGCACTTCCAAACGACGCCTGATTATCTTAATTTCTGCAATCCACTTAACTAAACTAGTCAAACATTTATACTTGGAGCCCTCTCCCACATGTACGGACCCCCACTTCCCTACCAAATTGGCTCTTTAACCTGTCATTCCACCTCCTTTTTTTTTTGAAAAGCACCACCAGCTGTGCCTTCAAGTCACACAAATAAAACTGAGGAGGGAAGTCAGAGATGGCCCCTCACTTACCCTTCCCTCCCCCCTCTCCCTCCCCATTCCACCTCCCTGAATATATCCCCTCACACATCTCTACTATCCTCCTCCCCTTCTCCTTTCAAGATACTCGGCCCAACTACACTCCGCCCATAAACATATGTCCACCTTGATATGCTCCTCTGCCACTTCAACCATACATACACCTAGCACATAACAAACACCTCCCAAGTACTATTCCTCCTCTTCCCTGAGCGGAAAGTTACCATGCCTGAAAAGGATACCTAATAAATCTATCCCTTTCTTTATAACACAAATAATTCTCAGTGACACCTGTTCCTCTGCTCAACACCATGCTGGGAATTAGGTGCCTGGGACATACTATCACAAACTGAAGCACAAAGTGGATCCAGAAACTTCATGCTTAGGAAATTCAACTGAAATTTCTAAGTCTTTCAATTGACGGTATGTTGGTGCCGCATGTATTCTCACTGTTTTACTGTTTATAGAGCTTTCTGTAAATGCTATTTTTTGCATCTAAATAAAAGTAATTGTTTGGGGAAAAAAAGGTAAATTCACTAAGATGCAGGAGTTATCCTAACTGAATTCTTTATTCTATTTTGTGATACATTTATCTGGAACAGATTTATTTTCTGCTACACTGAGTGAAGAACTTATGGATTTACTAAAACTGGAGGTGCAAAATCTGGTGCAGATGTGCATGGTAGCCAAACAGCTTCTAACTTAAGCTTGCTCAAATAAGCTTTGACAGAAAAAACCTGGAAGCAGATTGGTTTCTATTCAGAGCTGCACCAGATTTTGCACTCTCCAGTTTTGGTAAATCAACCCCTTACAGTCAACACCAGCCTGATGGTAGCAGTGTGTTAAGGGGGAAAAAAATGTGACTAGGAGAACTGGTGTATGTTTTCTTGTCTACTCTGAAAAATAACTGGAGCTTTGTTAGTGATGGTTGAAAAGGTCTGCAAACCTATTGATTTATACGGTAGAAATCCTGATCAGAAACATTTTGCATGTTGTAAACTGTTAGTTGCCATCACCCATTACCATTATTCATAGGTTGCACATTTTTAGGTTATACAGTTTTAAGATTTCTTAGGCATGTTATTCCACATGTATACAGTATATAGTAACATAGTATGTAACAAACTCAAGAGTCTCAGAAATTAAAAATTGGTTTCTTTTTTGCTTTTCTTGAATATTTCCATGTATTTGTCTGATGTGCAGAGAATCACACAATTCAAGAATCCAGACTGCTAAGATTCACAAATCTATGATGTCCAGAGACTGGACATGCCTGCATGACTATATAATATTTAGGTGAAACAAAAAAGAACCAGATTTGCCTCATTTGCAGGTTTGTATTTCATTTAAACTAGCTGAGCAGTTACTCAAAAAAAAAAAAAAAAGTACATTTAAACAAAGAGAAAGCAGTAAGTCAAATTAGGTTTAAATATTGCATTTTCCTTCAGTGTTGAATATTTATCTGATGTTTCATACATGAACAGTTGACTAGGGTTTAGCTGTCCTTTAAACAACCCTTTAAAAAGTAAAGCATAGTTTTCACTTTCAAACCATTTTATTAAGAAAGCAGGTGAGATTATTTGTCCAAGAGCAAAACTGGTTTGACACTTTCATAAATTCTTGCAACTCTCTCACTGACATATTAATACATGATGAAGGTATACTGAAAATACGGAACATGAAAGCATAATCTAGTTCTACCAAGGTTACAGTCCTCTGCATCAGCATTATTTAAATTCCTCTTATATTCAGAGTATTCCTCTGTATCCCCCATTTTCCTCTCAACTCAACTAAATATCAAGGCATGAAAGCACCTTTGAATTGCAAGTCTAATGCACAGAATGTACACTTCTTTCTAAAATTAATCAAGCGTTATCTCTAGGGTAAAGAGCAAATGTTCGCATTTAATATTTACTTGAAATGCAAATAAAGAATTTAATACAGCTCTAAAGCCCAAAGGTTTTTGCTGGATGATAAAAAATATCTCAAATACATCTGTCAAAATGGTGGTTGTTTTGACTATATCATCCTAGATTGTAAGCTCTAACGAGCAGGGCTCTGATTCCCCCTGTATTGAATTGTATTGTATTGTATTGTACTGTCTGCCCTAATGTTGTAATGTTGGCGCTATATAAATCCTGTATAATAATAATAATAATAATATGTATTCAAATATATGAGGATGGCATTATCTTGTTAAATAGGGTTTCTGCTTTAGCCAACCATTCCCTGTGTAACCATTGTCTATTTCAGTGTTTCTCAACTCCAGTCCTCAAGGCGCCCCAACAGGTCATGTTTTCAGGCTCACCATTATTTTGCACAGGTGATTTGATCAGTTTCACTGCCTTAGTAATTACCACAGTTGTTTCATCTGAGGGAAATCCTGAAAACACGACCTGTTGTTGTGCCTTGAGGACTGGAGTTGAGAAACACTGGTCTATTTAATTGCCCTATACCACAATATATAGGTGTGAATTTCTTTGCCTGGACCTACAGTGTTCTATGATATTAGTAAAATACAGGGATACACTTTAATCCCTTAGGATATCTTCTTCTCTACAAATTCAAGCTGGTCTCCAGGTAGATTTAAAAGGTCACTAGTCAATTCAGTTATGCATTCATTAAAAAATTAATCAAATTAATGCTTAATTGATTGAGCACCTATATATCCCCTATGGACAAGAGCAATTTTTAGATTGTAGGCCATGGGCCTATTTATTCAGCAATGGTTTTTCATTTTACATATAATTCAAAGGCAGGGAGAGCGGAGAAAACATTGTTTTTTCCAGTTTGACAAGTGGTAGTTTTAAAACAACTAGTATTACTTTAGATAAAAAAAAAAACATGATTTTTGTACTAAAATCTGTTTCTTGGAGTTATTTAAGGGAAACATGAGACAGTTGGTTTATAATGCTGCCTACAGGAGGAATTAGACTCTGGCAAACAAAACATCAATTGGCCAGCCAGGTATAAAAAGCCATTATCCAGCCAGGTATAACCCCTCCCACTAAGATTAAGTTTTAAGAAAAAGCAGTAACAGGAATAGATCACAAACAGAGAAGGATGTCCATTAATAGACTCCAAGAAACAGATGTTACCTTTTGTGACTCTTGAGATCAAAGAAATGAAGAGAAAACTACTTCATGCTAAAAAGGTGGAAAGAGACACTGTAAAGTGTGCATGCACACAGAGCACTTATTTCCTCACAGCATTAAACCTTCTGGCATCAAAAAGGAAAAACAATATCAGAATTTTTTTTTTTTAGTTTGTCATGCTCTGATAAGACCAAGTCCAAAAGACTTGCCATAGTCATAGGCCTGGAGAATGCTCCACAGCAAACAAAAACAGTACTAGGGTACTAGATGTGCCAAAGCAGAAGTCAGTGATCAAATGTACATTCCAGGAAGTTTTTCACCCTTTATGGCACGTGTCAAACCGCCAGGCCATTTCATGCGGCCCTCACACCCAGGTTTTTTTTTCAGCCAGGAACCTCTGGCTCGCCTTCTGCTCCCTGCTCACCACTGTCACTTGTAAACACAGAAGCCTTCTGTGTTTACAAGGACAGCTTTCCTCTTGGCGGCTCTCACTGCCTGCCCTGTACTCATGGTAGGGACAGGGGAGATGCAGGTGCACTGTGTGATGGGGCATCTAATGGTAAGCTGAAATGTGATCCTGCACAGACGCTGACCAATAATCTCCGTGCAAGTGACAAAGAGAAGCAGGCCATTTCATGCGGCCCTCACACCCAGGTTTTTTTTTTCAACCAGGAACCTCTGGCTCGCCTTCTGCTCCCTGCTCACCACTGTCACTTGTAAACACAGAAGCCTTCTGTGTTTACAAGGACAGCTTTCCTCTTGGCGGCTCTCACTGCCTGCCCTGTACTCATGGTAGGGACAGGGGAGATGCAGGTGCACTGTGTGATGGGGCATCTAATGGTAAGCTGAACTGTGATCCTGCACAGACGCTGACCAATGATCTCTGTGCAAGTGACAAAGAGAAGCAGAACCTTATACACTACTGGGAACTACTAGAGCCGAGCTAGGTAGGTGAGGTGCAAGGAAGTTTTTTTTTTTTTGGGGGGGGGGATGAGGTCTGTGGAGGGAGATGTGTGCAGAGGTGGGGGATGGGGGAAAGTGGTGCAGAGAACAGAGACGAGGAAGGGTGGAAATGGGATGTGGACAGGCTGCGGAGGAAAGCTGAAGCTTGCACTCAGTATGTAGCACACTCTTCAACCCTGCACTTTGTATACAGCACACCCCTGAACTCTGTACATGGCACATCCCTAAACCCTGCATTCTGTACATAATGCACCCCTGAACTCTGCAACCTGTACATAGCACATCCCTGAGCTTTGTACTCTGTGCATAGGGCATCCCTGAAGCTGCACTCGATGTGTAGCACACCCCTGAACGCTGCACTATGTATATAGTGCATCCCTGAACTCCCTGCATAACATACTCACGGTATTTACTGCCCATTTAAGATACTTCCATTGTTAGTGCATTTGCCCACATCCACCGTTCCACGCGGTTAAGCGGGAGACATGGCTGAGTTCCTGCACCTATTTGTTGCTAACATTTATTTTCGTATCCTTGTAAAAAAATAATAATTATTGTTTATTATTATACAGGATTTATATAGCGCCGACAGTTTACGCAGCACTTTACAACATTAGGGCAGACAGTACAATTACGACACAATTCAATACAGGAGGAATCAGAGGGCCCTGCTCATTAGAGCTTACAATAAGGGAGGGAGGGTCAAGTTATACAAAAGGGTAGTAGCTGTGGGGGATGAGCTAATGGAGAAAATAGTGCAGTCATTAGATGGAGGTAGGATAGGCTTCTCTGAAGAGGAAAGTTTTCAGGGATCGCCTAAAAGTGGATACATTTGGAGACAGTCTGACAGATTGGGGTAGGGAATTCCAGAGGATGGGCGAGGCTCGGGAGAAATCCTGGAGGCAGATATGGGAGGAGGTGATGAGGGAGCTAGAGAGCAGGAGGTCTTGGGAGGAACGGAGAGGGCGATTAGGTTGGTATTTTGAGACTAGGCTAGTGATGTAGCTGGGGGCAGAGTTGTGGATGGCTTTGTAACTTATTGTTAGTATTTTGAATTTAATTTGTTGGGCATGCGGCAGCCAATGGAGGGATTGGCAGAGAGAGGGGTAGCAGACACTGAGAGGTTTGTAAGGTGGGTGAGTCTGGCAACAGCATTCATGATGGACTGAAGGGGGGATAGTTTATTTAAAGGTAAGCCAATGAGGAAGGAGTTGCAGTAGTTGAGGCGAGAGATAACCAGGGAATGAATCAGGAGCTTTGTGGTTTCATTGGTTAGAAAGGGACATAGTTTAGAGGTGTTGCAGAGGTTGAGGCGGCAAGCTTTGGAAAGTTATTGGATATGGGGCCAAAAGGAGAGTTCAAAATCCAGGATAACACCTAGCACCCTGACATGTGGGGACGGGGGGATGGTTGTGCCATTGCTCTTGACAGACAAGTCAGAGGAAGAGGCACGTGGGGGAGGAAATATTATAAGCTCGGTTTTGGACAAGTTGAGTTTGAGGAAGTGGTGTGACATCCATACAGATATGACAGTTAGTAAGTTAGTGATGAGTGAGGAGACTGATGGAGTGAGTTGAGGGGTGGAGAGATAGATTTATGTGTCGTCAGCGTAGAAATGATATTGAAAGCCGTGAGAGGCTGACCCTGTTTCTGTGGAGTGTTGAGAAAGAAATCCAGATTGAAGGGAATCAAGAAGGTTGTTTTTAATGAGGTGGTCACTCAGTTGGTTGTAAACCAGGCATTCAAGGAGTTTAGAGGAAAAGAGTAGCAAGGAGATAGGGTGTAGGTTGTTAAGATTGGTAGGGTCCAAGGACGGCTTTTTAAGTATGGGGGTGACCAATGCATGTTTTAGAGCATTGGGGAAGATGCCAGAGGTGAGGGAGAGATTGAAGATGTGGGTTAGAGAGTGTAGGATGGAGTCAGAGGGCGACCGTAGCATTTGAGAGGGAATAGGGTCATTTATTTATTTATAACATTTATTTTCGTATCCTTGTAAAAAAATAACTATTTAACCGCCTGCCGACCGCTGGCCGTCAATTGACGGCCAGGCGGCGCAGCTCTCGTTGCGGGCGGACGTCATATGACGTCCTCGCTTTCTTAGGCCACCAGGGGGCGCGCGCGCGCTGCCGCCAGCGATCGCGCGCGCCGTGTCACTAAGCACCCGGTGCGCGTGCCCGGCGGCCGCGATGTCCGCCAGGCACCCGCGATTACCGGTAACACAGCAGGACCGTGGATCTGTGTATGTAAACACACAGATCCACGGTCCTGTCAGAGGAGAGGAGACCGATGGTGTGTTCCCAGTACAGGGGAACACCGATCGGTCTCCTCTCCTAGTGAGTCCCCGCCCCCTACAATTAGAATCACTCCCCTAGCAACACAGTTAACCCCTCCATCACCACCCAGTGTTAACCCCTTCACTGCCTGTCACATTTATACAGTAATCAATGCATTTTTATAGCACGGATCGCTGTATAAATGTGAATGGTCCCAAATATGTGTCAAAAGTGTCCGATGTGTCCGCCGCAATATCGCAGTCACAATAAAAATCGCAGATCGCCGCCATTACTAGTAAAAAAATAAAAAAAAATAAAAATGTTATAAAACTATCCCCTATTTTGTAGACACTATAACTTTTGTGCAAACCAATCTATATACGCTTATTGCGATTTATTTTTTACTAAAAATATGTACAAGAATACATATCGGCCTAAACTGAGAAAAAATTTGTTTTAAAGAAAAAAAAATTGAATATTTATTATCGCAAAAGGTAAAAATTATTGTGTTTTTTTTAAAACTTGTCACTCTTCTTTTGTTTATAGCGCAAAAAATAAAAACCGCAGAGGTGATCAAATACCACTAAAAGAAAGCTCTATTTGTGGGGAAAAAATGATAACAATTTCATTTGGGTCGAGTGTTGTATGACCGCGAAATTGTCATTCAAATTGCGACAGCGCTGAAAGCTGAAAAATGGCTTGGGCAGGAAGGGGGCGAAAATGCACAGTATTGAGGTGGTTAACCACTTCAATACCAGGCACCTTCCTGCCCAGGACAATTTTGAGATTTCAGTGCTGTCGCACTTTGAATGACAATTGCGCGGTCATACAACACTGTACCCAAACTAAATTTTTATCCTTTTCTTCTCACAAATAGAGCTTTAATTTGGTGGTATTTGATCACCTCTGCGGTTTTTATTTTTTGCTAAACTAAAGAAGACCGGCATTTTTGAAAAAAAAAAAAAAGTTTTTCTTTGTTTCTGTTATAAAATTTTGTTTTCTCCTTCACTGATGGGCACTGATGTGGCAGCACTGATGAGTTGGCACTGATAAGGTGGCACTGATGGGCACTGATGAGGAGGCACTGATATATAGAATTGATGGGCATTGTTAGGCGGCACTGATATGCAGCACTGATGGGCACCGATAGGTGGCACTGATATGCAGCACTGATGGGCACTGACAGGCGGCACTGATGGGCACTGACAGGCAGCATTGATGGGCACTGACAGGCGGCACTGATGGGCACTGACAGGCGGCACTGACGGGCAATGACCAGCGGCACTGATTGGCACTGACAGGTGGCATTGATGGACACTAATAGATGGCACTGATGGGCAGTACTGATTGGGCAGGTACTGACAGGTATTAATGCTGGACATGGATTGGCACTGTGGTGGGATCTGATTGGCACTGTGATGAGCTCTGATTGGCACTGTGGTGGGCACTGGCAGACCTTATTATTGGGGCACTGCTGGGCACTGATTGGCAGCTGATTGGCACATCTGATGGGGCTGTGCTGATAATCAATGTGCTGATTATCAGCACAGAGCCCCCCTCTGACAGGGAGAGACACTGATCGGCTCTTCCTGTCAGCGTGAACAGAGGAATGCCGTTTACCGGCACTTCCTGGTTCTCACGATGATTGGTCACAGCTGATCACGTGGTAAGAAGCCTCTGTCAGAGGCTTCTTATCATGATCGGAGATGCGGCGTGTCAGACTGACACACCGCACTCGCATACACCGTGCTGTGCGTCCCCGCAGGCGCACACCGGCAGGTTATCCTGCTGGACGTCATATGACGCCCAGTTAGGATAACAGAAACACTTCCCGGCCGTCATTCTGTTATAGGCCGGGCAGGAAGTGGTTAATTACCAGAAAAGTTATTGTGGCTTTAAATGGGACAAATTACAATTAATTTCTATCAATGTTGGATAGAGTAAGGGAGGGTAATATCCCAATTTCCCTTTACTTTCTGTCCCATAGACATCTATACATGCCTATGGCACCACCCATAAATCCCTAACCCAGGATCTGGAGCGATTTCTCATGGTGCTTAGCTTGTCTGCACCAATCATGAACAAGGATAAAACCTGATGCATTTGGACTACTCTTCTTCAGGGATAAGAGAGTGTGACATATAATGCAAGTTTGTATACAAGAACCAACCAGCCAATGTTAAAACCATCTGGGATATATAGGTGCCTCTCCACCCTCAAAACACCATGGATTAGATGGACATGAACCCAAGAAAAGCATGGACACACAGTGGGACTACTGGAATTTTAGCATAAGATATCATGCATAATCTTTCCTATGTATACATGGATGCGGCTCCAATCAGTCTCCCAGCTTGCTAAGTAAAAGCTTTTCAGGTTCCATTGTTTCTACACAGTACCAACAAAAATTAAATGTGCACTAAAGGAGCAATACATTTGTAAGAACTGTTTTGTATTCTCTTGATTACTTTAGGGACATATCTAAAATCCGAAATTTAATTTTTCTATATGAGCAATCATACCAGCTACAGGAACACAGAGAAGGAAGTGGATGCCACTAGAAGGTCAATATAAAACATCTGTTTTGCTAACTCGTGCAATTTCATCATACAGTAAAACACTCAAGTGTCCTCATAGCAAGATACAAAACTGTTCCATTTCCAGTCTGCATTAATGAATATCTTAAAGGAGTAAGACTCATTAGCTGCTAAATTATTACATTGCACAGTGAACTGCTATCGGTCAAGAATCTTTCTTTCTCCCTTTACATAAAATCTGTCATCACAACAAGACATATATAGAAACCTGCAATTATCGTGTATTCTGCTGAAGGGCCAGCATGCTCATTAAACAGCTGAAGGCTCAGCACAGGCATACAACTCTATACAAGCCCTACTTCTCTCCAAGGCCATCTGACAAATAGATTTTGTCGGTCTTATTAAAAGTTGTTGACTTCATGCACAAAAGTGAAGAGGTTTTTGTAGAAAAAAAAGACTGAATACAGCACACATGCTAATCACATCAATAAAAGGAGTCAGAAAAAGTTAGCAGAGCCATTTCATTTTTTTCCAATGTAACAAAAGCATTATTAATCATTAAAGACCTGAGAGACCTTGAGAGTTGGCCTGCTATTAGCCATTGCTGTGCATGCCACTGGTCCTGATTTCATTTTGTTAGCAAGGACTAAACGTACTTAATTTTAGCACTAAGCCTCACCCGTCGCCTTTTAAATGTCCAATTTAAGTGCCTCAGTAACCAGTAAGGGCAATCTCAGGCACAGGAATGGAAGGGGTGAAGGGCTTTGCCCTGACATTGGAAATGTTAAGTCCTTAGAAAAAGTGAAACAATTTTCAGTGTGATTGTCTAGGTAATTAAGGTAATAGCTAGCACATTTTGGTGCCTGCCTTCAGTAAAGGATTTTACTAATAAAAGTTTTAAATGGCTGAAGGATTTGCAAGATAGATAGGGTACAGTGTTTTGGTACTTTTGAGAAAACATAATGTTCCTGCTAACTGTTTTATATCCAAAAATATTGATGTTATCAAAACTGAAATTTGCTGACAGATTTTACAGTTAAAAAAATAATAGGAAGTAAATAAACACACCCACAGGTAAACACAGTGGTAAAAGCAAGAAGTATTGTACAGGAATGTGCAGTAGACATCTTGATGCAAAGCAGTTGCATTGTAAAGGTGTGTTGTGATGTCATTCA
This sequence comes from Aquarana catesbeiana, assembly GCF_042186555.1. Taxonomy (NCBI): domain Eukaryota; kingdom Metazoa; phylum Chordata; class Amphibia; order Anura; family Ranidae; genus Aquarana; species Aquarana catesbeiana. Next base: position 302,027,003 of record NC_133328.1, on the reverse strand, counting down.
CAATGGATTACGCCAAAGTACACCAATATATGTATTATGTTACGGTGGCAGGGTAGCATGAATGGCACAGGTTATTATACACGTACACTAAGTACATTAAGCCTACCAGAAACCTTGAAGTGCCATTTAATAAGATAGCAGTATGTATTGGCAATGCTGGAACACAAATGCAATTCTACGCCAAAACTGGATTAGGTTGGATTGCGCTCTTAGGGAAACCAGGAGCCTATGTATAAGTTGCTAAATATGAGAGAACCTAGGATTACCTCTGCTAACAAAGGATAAGTGGGGTCATAAAAAACTGCCAATTGTACAGAAAATTATGTGGAAGTGGAGGTTACTGGCAAATATACAGAGCAGTGACAACAAAGAACAAGTTATAATATCACCAGGGCACCTACCCTGTTTCCCCAAAAATAAGACCTAGCGTGATTGTCAGTGATGGCTGCAATATAAGCCCTACCCCCCAAATAAGCCCTACCCTGTTTCCCCGAAAATAAGCCCTACCCTGAAAATAAGACCTACAAGCACTTTAACTACAGCTTATTTGGGGGGGTAGGGCTTATATTGCAGCCATCACCGACAATCACGCTAGGTCTTATTTTCGGGGAAACAGGGTAAGTATCATAATACTAATGCAATGAATTTTGATTTTCTTGCCATTATATAAAACTTATTTTTATTATGAGGTCACTGAAGACTTCAAAAAACATTTTCCTATTCCAGTTGAGCTTTATTATGTAAATTCTGTAGCACTCAGAACTTGAAGTCTGTACAGGTCACCAGAATAAAGTTTTAAAAAACCTAAGGGGAGTAGCAATGTTTAGGTTCCATAATACATTTTTTTAAATTCACAGGACAGGGAAAAATGCAAATCAAATGTTTTCAGCACATGCAAAGTATAATTATAATATAGAACGGTGTGGCCACAATGATCTATGGTATAAAACTGAAAAATATGTATATAAACAGTTATGTTTTTGATAGCTTAATTCAATATGAAGCTTTATTTACATGCTCCAGAGAACATGGAAACAGGTCTCAAGTTTTAAAATTCATGATAGCAAATATTTACCTTGACAGAGTAATCTGAAAGCTCTGATATCCAGCTATGTAGGAAGCCAGCCTAGTCAAGCTCTGTTTCCCTGAGCCTCCAACACCAACCAGCAAAGCATTTCCTTGTGGAGTCCGGATAATGCGGGAGATTTTTACCAAGTGGATCATTGCATCCTAAACAGTGGAACAAAAACTAATTAAATGGATGGTATAAATTGAATTTATGAGTGTGCTGTGTAAAGTATAACACTGGGATGGTGTTCTATTATTTTTTGTAATCATTGCAAATTAGGCATTTCACAACTCATGTCTCCCCCAGATTTTATTTGACAACTACAGGTAAGCAAAGATAATGTAAAGGAAAAGTAAAGTGGATCTCCAAGTTAACACCTAAATACATGACTGAAATTCATATAGGTTTACAGTTCTGGTTGCCCAAGGATTTGGACTTTTGACCAATCAATCTTATGATAAACACACCTCTGCTAGTCATTAAAATCACCTTGATATTTTGTGGTTTAGCATGATTGGTTCTTGAATCAGCTTTCATCTTATAGCATCTGATGCTATTTGCTGAACCAGGAAAATAAATAGCTTAATTGGGAACTATATGTGTTCTCTAGCTGTACAGTGTGGAAAATGTGTGTACATATGGATAATAGGCATCTTCATGTTTTTTGTCTCTAGTGGGTGGATTCCCCTCACAGTTGTGGTCACTATTGTCACTGGGGAAACAAGTAGGGGTAATCCTAAAACAGGAGTAGAGGGGATATCTACCAATGAGGACACCTGCTCCAGTTACAACTATCAAAAATGATTATTCTCCTCATTTGTCTAAGATTTCTGTTTACTTCCTGTCATATATCTGGAACAGAATGAGAAGAAAAATATCCTTAATGGGGCACACAGGGTAGTAAAATAAACAGAGCATCTATGCTTTCTACACTATACCCTAAGCAATTTTTAAAATTCAAACTCCAGACAGAAATTAAAATATAAGAGAAAGAATTGTTTTTTGAGTTGTGACCCTTATGGTCTCCCAGTTGATTATGTTATCAGGCAGCGATGGCAAGCTGTGAATACTCTGAAAAATTATGGTTTCCTGGATCAATATTCTGCAGACTGTTTTTAAAAAAATATATATAGAGTGTGCTTAACCTTCAAATACGGCATGACAGCTGCTGCTGCACAGAAGATAAAATAGCATTCTGATTTACACACCATTTTCTTTCTGTGTTACCAGAACAAAACTAAGCAATGCAGTTTTAAGGAACTGGTTACATACATCTGACTTCCCTGTGTCTGCTATGCTCAGTGTCATGCATTATTTAAAAGCTGCTGCAAGCAGTGTTTTTGTAAAGCATAAGAAAGTCAATCTCAGCTATTTAAAGGATAGAGATTTACTCAGATTTGGCTGCCTCTAAGCCAGGAAAAGGACTTTTGAGAATGCATGCTACGATACAAGAATGTTTATTTTATACTGTTCTATACTGATATGTATTAAATAAATAGCAGCATTTATAACAATAAATGAGACTGAATATATGTTGATGTACACTGTAATGGTGCAAACAAAAAAAAACTGAGCAGTAGATGCATGTGTGATTGGAGTGGTCATTATCCTGAAATTTCACATATGGAACAGTGATATCTGATGGCTGATTATGAGATACTAAAGTTCCCAACAAATCAGCCTAATATTGCAGCTCTAAATAAACAAGAAAAACAGAGAAATCCTGCTGCTTAAGGCTCAGTTCACACTGGTGCGATGTGGGAACCCTGGGATACCACTGCGGGTTCCCGTGTCGCACTTGACTCGCACGACAGTTCACACTGCCATATGCGAACTGTGGGGAGTGTCAATACATTGTTAATGACACCCTTATTTCAGCTTGCATATCGCACTGCCAACTGACAGTTCAGACATGAATCGGATCACATAGGTGTGAACATCCAAGCGATCCGATTCTGGTGCGGACCAACTAAAGGGCCCTTTGCGAGTTTAGTCCGAATGTGATGCGATTTCAGCCATACTATCTGTAGTGCGAATCACATGCAATCTTGCACCACGCAGTAGTGTGATTGTATGAACGTATGTAGGTAGAGGGTGTTTCTTTTAAAGTGGAAGCAAACCCTTTGTTTAAAGTTGTACCAACAGGTAGGCCTATAGTAAGGCTTACCTGTAGGTATAGTAAATATCTCCTAAACTTGCATGGTTTAGGAGATAGTCACACTGCATGCAGCCATTGACATCAACGGCGCATGCACTCTGAAGGAACGGTATACCTGTGCCGTCCCTTCAGAGCTCCGTGCCGCGGTCCATGAGTGATGTCATCGAGGTGCGGCCAATTGGACGGTCAGAGGACACGAACCCGGGAGGAAGACCGGGTGACGATGGAAGCGCCTGTCAGCGGTGACAGCGCGGTGCTGGAGGGCTTCATTCTAAGGTAAGTATTTCATAATGTGCTAGTATGCAATGCATACTAGCACATTATACCTTTACCTTGCAAGGTTAAAACAAAAAACAAAGGTGCGGTTTACTACTGCTTTAATACTTTGGATCCACAATACAGTTTCCTTTCATGCATATAATTATATTAACGTAGTATTTATTTTTCTGCCTTTTAACTCAATTCTAAAACATACTTTGTGACTGTACTCCTTATTGTTATATAGCAAAATACAAAATAATTAAATTTTTGATGTGGAGTCCAGAAAGAAGTAAAGCTAGTGGAGTGATCTGTGAATAAAACAAGCCTTTTTTGGGCAGAAATATATTGCCCCTAAATTTGCTTTTACGTGGTTACATTCATTACATCCAGCTTTTAAAGCGTAACTCCACTTTTGTTGAAAAAAAAAATCCCCCCTGGGAGATCTATGTACAGTGCCTTGCAAAAGTATTCACCCCCACCATTTTTCGTGTTATGTTGCCTCACAACCTGGAATTAACATGGATTGTTTGAGGATTTGCATCATTTAATTTAAAGAACATGCCCATAACTTTGAAGATTTTTTTTTTTATTGTGAAGCAAACAACAAATAGGACAAAATAACAGAAAAAGTCTATGTGCATAACTATTCACCCCCCTAAAGTCAATACTTTGTAGAGCCACCTTTTGCGGCTATCACAGCTCCAAGTCGCTTTGGATAAGTCTCTATGAGCTTGCCACATCTTACCACTGGGATTTTTGCCCATTCCTCCCAGCAAAAATGCTCCAGCTCCTTCAAATTGGATGGTTTGCGCTTGTGAATAGCAATCTTTAAGTCTGACCACAGATTTTCTATTGGATTGAGGTCTGGGCTTTGACTAGGCCATTCCAACACATTTACATGTTTCCCCTTAAACCACTCAAGTGTTGCTTTAGCAGTGTGTTTGGGGTCATTGTCCAGCTGGAAGGTGAACCTCCGTCCTAGCCTCAAATCACACACAGAGTGGTACAGGTTTTGCTATTATACCTTTACCTTGCAGGGTTAAAAAAACAAAACAAAAAACAAAGGTGCGGTTTACTACTGCTTTAATACTTTGGATCCACAATACAGTTTCCTTTCATGCATATAATTATATTAATGTAGTATTTATGTACAGATATTCCAGTCTCTGCTGTGGAACTCTGCAGCTCCTCCAGGGTTACCTTAGGTGTCTGTGCTGCCTCTCTGATTAATGCCCTCTGTGAATTTTGGTGTGCGGCCATCTCTTGGCAGGTTTGCTGTTGTGCTACCTTCTTTCCATTTGGTTAAAATAGATTTGCTGGTGCTCTTAGGAATCATCAAAGATTTGGATATTTTTTTATAACCTAACCCTGACGTGTACTTCTCAACAATATTGTCCCTTACTTGTTTGGAGAGTTCCTTGGTCTTCATGGCAGTGGTTGGTTAGTGGTGCCTCTTGCTTAGGTGTTGCGGCCTCTGGGGCCTTTCAAAAAGGTGTGTATATGTAATAACAGATCATGTGACACTTAGATTGCACAGAGGTGGACATCATTTCACTAATTATGTGACTTCTGAAGGTAATTGGTTGCACCAGAGCTTTTTATGGGCTTCATAACAAAGAGGGTGAATACATACACACATGCCAATTATCAGTTTTTTATTTCTGAAAAACTGAAAATTTATTATCAAATACTGACTGTAATTTTGGGGTTAACCCCGCCTCCTCTCCAATGCTGTAGGACCCCACTCCCATAAAGTTAAACTCACCGCTGGAGACTGCGTTCCGTAACTAGCCAACTCTTTGACCAATGGGTGGGAACTCCGTCTGCCATAGTGTCCATCAGGAAAGGAAAATTGCGTCAAGTATTTGATAATACATTTTCAGTTTTTCTGACAGATTCCATGGCAGCCTCCATGTGGGAAATAACTAGCCAGTCCACACGGGTGGATATGCTGAGCAAAAGAAATTTAATTTACCCCATCAACTGACGGGACTTTTAAACCAAAGCTCACAGAAGATAGAGACGCAGGTTCCATGCAATAATGTGACATAAAGGTATTAATGGAGGCCCAAGAGGCTGCTTTACAGATGACGTCTGGAACCACATGCCGGGCTGCTGCCCACGAAGCCACCATACCCCTGGTGGAATGTGCTGTCACCGCCTCTGGCAGGGCCAAGTCTTTAGCTCTATAAGCTTGCTGGATGGACTGGATGATCCAGGCCACAATTGTTCTGGACGAAGTCCGCTTCCCACTGTTACTGCCAGAGTGCAAGATGAACAGGTAGTAGCAGCTTCTAAAGGAGGAAGTAACTTGCAGGTATTTCTTCAGTATTTCGCCCACATCCAGAGGATGAACTTCAGAGGACCCTGGAGTCCTAAATGTAGGTAGGACAATTTCCTGGTTCTCATGAAACACTGAAGTAATGTTCAAGTTTGAGCCGAGCATAGGGATGAGGACCACTCAGTCCGGGAAGAAAGTCAGGAAGGGTTCTTCATGACCCAAGGACCCAATCTCAGAAACCCTTTTGGCTGAAGTGATAGCAACTAGGAAGGCAGCCTTTACAGAAAGGTCTTTGACAGAAAGCGGAGCGGAACCTGAGGTACTGAGGTCAGCCAGTGAATCAAGAACAAGGGGAGATCACATTTATGTAATCTCGGTCTTCTTTGGGGCCAGAGTCTTGTCGCCCCGCGGAAAAATTGCCTGATTAGGGGTGAGCCACCCATGATGTTCCAGAGAAGGCTGATAGGGCTGAGACTTGGACTCTGAGAGAACTAATGGATAAAGACAGATCTAGGCCGGACTAAAGGAAGCTGAGGATATCCTGAATTCCTGGATCCTTGAATGATCTGCTCTTAAAGGATGAGAACCCAACAAACTTGGCCCATATTCTCCCATAGACTTTATTCATGCTCGTTTTCCTTGAGCTTATGAGGGTGGAAATCACTCTTGAAGCGCACCCGATAGATTCCAACCTCTCTCTCTCTCAAGAACCAGACCAGCAGTCTCAGCAATGCCGAACAATGGTGCAGGGCTGCCCCTGAGAGAGAAGGTCCGGCCTGGGAGGGAGAGGCACCGGGTCCCGGAAGCTAAGCTGGGTCATGAAGGGAAACCATGGACTGTTCGGCCAGTAAGGTGCAATCACCACCACCTCGACCGCTTCCACCTGGAGTCTCCGTAAAATTCTGAGGATGATCGGGAGTGGGGGAAAGGCATACACCCTGTTGAAGCTCCACTGATCTGTCAAGGCATCCACCCCGAAGGCCTGACTGCAACGGCCCCTTGTGGAGTACTTCTTGATCTTGAAGTTATAGGGGGATGCAAATAGGTCCACTTTGGGATTAACTCCCAAGGACAGGATCCATTCGAAGAGACCACTCGTTGTTGTCTAACCGTGTGCGAGACAGCAATTCTGCTTGGACATTCTGCACTCCGGGTATGAAGACCACTGAAATATTGGCAAGGTTTTTCTGAGCCCAGGACATGATGGGCTCAACTTCCTGGATCAGTGTGGAGCTCTGAGTACCCCCTTGCCTCTTCACAGGAGACTGCTATGGTGTTGTCCATTCTCAGTAAGACAGACTCCTCTTTCGGGAGATGAGAAAATGATTGAAGGGAACACCAGGCTGCCTGTAGTTCCAGGACGTTTGAGCCCAGGTTATGAAGACGGGTATCCCACTTGTTTTGTGCAAGTTCTGACCTGCAGAGGGCTCCCTAACCGGTCTCGCTGGCATCGGTTGTGACCGTGACCCATGAGACGGGGCAATGGAGTGGCAAGTGAGCAGATTTCTGTGCTGGAGCCACCAAAAGAGGCTGTCCCTCATCACCGAGGTTATGTAAATGGACTGACTGTCATCCCTGGAGTTCCACTGACAGAGGAACCCTGTCTGAAAAGGTGTAACCTCCATAGGGACCATTTGACCATTGGGGTCGTAGAGACCATCGTGCCGATAATTTTTAGGCACTGTGAAGCCTTTAGGCGTGAGGAACTCAGAGCCCGTGAGATTCTCCCTCGGATGACTAGGATCTTTTGCACTGGGAGAGAGATGGTGCACTCCACCGCGTCGAGCTGGGCCCCTAGGTATACAGGCACTGAACTGGTTCCAGATGGCTTTTCTCTAAATTTTGGAGCCAACCAAACTCGAGCAGTGTGGTTATGACCTGCTCTCTGTGGATCAATAGCTGCTCCTTGTCTTGGGACAGTAGCAGAAGGTCATCGAGTGGTACAAGCGTATCCCTTTTGTTCTGATGAGGGCTACTATGGCCAAAAGAACCTTTGAAAAGACTTGGGGTGAGGTTGTCAACCCAAAAGGGAGGCAGGTAAACTGTAGATGATCTTGCCCGACTCTAAACCGGAGGTATTTGTGGAATTCCTCTGCCACAGGCACATGAAAACAGATATCTTTTTAGTTGATTGAGATTAGCCAATTGCCTGGCTGCACGGCTTGTTGGATGGTAGACAAAGTTTCCATTTTGAATCTTTCGTATTTTATGAACTTGTTTAGATAAGTTAAGTCTATCACAGGGTGTCATGAACCATTTTTCTTCTGCACGAGGAAGAGAGGGGAGTATACCCCCTGTAACTCTTCTCCTTTCGGGACAGGCATCGCAGCCCCTTGCACTATCAATGAGTCCACGTAGGATAGTAACACCTGCTTCTTTTCTTCTGACTGTGGTAGCAGGGTGGAAATAAATCTGGGGGGCAGAGTACAGGTGAAGGACCAGGTTTGGTCTATTGAGACCGCCTTGATGGTCCAGTAATCCAAGATTGAAGCCACCCAGACGTGCTGGAAAAGAAGCAGACGCGCCCCCATCTGACCCGCCTGGGAGGGCCCAAATAAAAAAAGGACTGAGCCGGCTCTCGTCCACTGGACACCTTGCTTTTAGCATACTTTTGGAAGGATGTCTGACCTCTGCTCCAATTCCTTCTGAAATCTCGGCCGGGCATGTAAGAGCGTGCTTCCCTTGAACGCTCGGTACTGCGTCTTCTGTGCTGAGGTGTCTTCTGAGCAAGCAGACGCCTATCCCGGGGCATGAAAAATGATTTCCCACCCGTGGCTTGGGCTATGGCGCTATCCAGCCTGTTACCAAACAACGAGGGCCCCTCAATTGGGATCCTGCACCAGGCTTGCTTAGATGCTGGATCAGCGAGCCAAGGGTGCAACCAAAGGGCCCACTTAGCCGTGACCGAGGATAGTATAGGCCGGGCCAATAGGCATATCAGGTCAATAGGAGCCTCCCCCAGGAAGGCCACTGCCAGCTTCAATTCCTCGATTGCCGAGCTCCTGGCTAGATCTTCTGAAACACCTTTGAGCATGGAGTCTACATTTTCTGTCCAAGCCTCCATAGCCTTGGACATGGTAGCAAGCATCAAGGCAGGTTTGCAAGCCATCCTGGCTAGCCCGTAAATTCTCTTGAGGTCTTGGTCTATTCTCCTCTCGAGCCCGTCTTTGAAGGATACAGTATCCTCTAAAGGAAGAGTGATGCGTTTGGCAAGTCTCATCAGAGCTGCATCTATGAGGGGAGCATTTAAGGGGTATAATCTGGAGGTTTTGTTTGACAAAATGTCTTGTCTATCTTATTCCACTCCTCGTCAAAGATATGCTTTAATTTGGAAAGGAGCAGGAAGTTGGAACGTTCCTTCCCTAAATGTTTAAAGAACTTCCTTTGTTTAGCCGGAGGAGTGGAAGGATCTTCCCACTTAAGGGCCTCTTTGACCACCTTATTTAGTGGGGAAACAAAGGTGAAGTTGAAGCCACCGACAAAATCATCTCCCTCCAATTCGCTATCTGAAGAGCCGGGGGAGGCATTGTAAGGCTGGGAAGGGCCCGGATCCTCCTGGGCCTCGTCAGCCAGGGAGCCAGATAGAGTGGTGGACTGTCTCCACGAGTGGGTTGTACCCCACTCGTTTAGGGATTGCTGCACCACTTGCTTAACATGAGACTCCATTTGTTGGTTTTCCATCTCTTTTTCCCCAACCGCCTGGGCATAACATGGATCACACAGTAATTTGCCCTCCGGGACTCATGTCCCACATCCCCAGCAGGCTCTGCGATAAGAGCGGCTGTCATGGTGGTGGGTGTGGTGTCTGGAGGAGGAATGGGAACGTCTGCTTTGCTTGGAGGAGGAATGGGAACATCTCCTCTGCTGTTGGATCCTAGACGGAGAGTCACGTCTGGACCGAGATGGTGAGTGATGATGTTGTGGCCTGGCAAGGTCTCTCTCATCTCGGACTACTGTTGCTGGTGGGGGATCTATTGTTGCTGAGGTGGGTCTTATGTTGTTGGGGGGTCAGTTGTCACTGGGAGGGATCTACTGTTGAGGGAGCAGTCTATTATAGCTGGCTGCTAGAGGGTCTATTGTTGCTGGGTGGTATTTTGTTGTAGGTGGTCCATTGTTGCAGGGGGGATCTATTGTTGCTGGTGGGTCTATTGTTGTTGGCTGTGGGGGGTCTATTTTACTGCTTTTCTTGTTATCAAAAACAAATTCCATACAAATTACTTAGTACCACAAATGTTACTTGGTTCTGTATTCTCTAAAAGGTGCAGTGCTGGGAGGTGGGTAGGGGGTGGAACCAAGAACTGGTGCTCAGAGGTAGGTAGGGGCAAAGAATGGGTAACTCCCAAAAGGGGGAGTTCCTGCACCTATTCTCTGAGAAAAAAAAGCCCTGTTTCTAAGTAATTTTCTAGCAAAAAATACTGATTTCAACTTGCAAACAACAAATGTCAGAAATAGGCCTGATCTTTAGGTGGTTAAGGTTCTGTAACTTTTTGATGATATCTATGCGGAGAACTAAAGTATTCTCTCAAAAGTGGGACTACCAAAAGAGCTTAAGTAGAGAACCAAAGCACTAAAGCAGCAGAAGTGAGAATTATGTGACTTTTCAACAAACAAATGAAAGAACAAAGCTGCAATGATTTTTTGTTGTAGGTTAGATGATCCTTCCTTCTTAGCACATAAATATGAAAAAGAATTCCACAAACAAGTACTGTAGCTTAGTAGAACTAACAATTAAAAAAAGTGTTCATGTCATGGTAGGGACTGATGCTTCAGCAAAAAATATTAAAGAGTTACATAAGGAGAGAATATTGTGGTAAACAGAGGCCTCTGAAATTAAAAAAAAAAAAAAATATATATATATATATATATATATATATATATATATATATATATACACATGCCTCTCATCAATCTCAATAAAGGCATGAGCTTCCATCTTGTGTCCCCAGTACTATGACCGTACTGTCACTGACAGCTCCCTTGTCACTCAGTGATTAGTAGAAACTTTTAAGATGGGCTCCTCATCATGTTATCATTGTGGCAGCCAACCACTGTGTTCACATGATCAATGACGCCCATTTAACACCTCCCACAATACAAACCCTTAAAGGGTTAGGCAGAAGCCAGCGGTAGGGGTTAAAAAACATTTGTGAGTTATATTAAACATGACGTATTACACAATATAATTTATTTACCTTGAAAAACACCAGATCCATTCTTGCTCCCCTAACTGCTTCATTGTATTGTTGCATGAACATGTCTAGCCTGTTTGATAGTTGTTCAAATGAAGGGACAGGCTCATAGATTTTAGGCGCTTCCAAATCTGCATCATCTGGTTCATCACCAGTAGCTTCTGGTGCATCTCGTAAGAAGTCTACAAAGTAGGACTCTTTTGGTACACTCTGCAACAGCTCTTGTCCATGATCTTCTGAAGCAATCTAAAGGTAAAAAAAAAAGTTTAGAGAAAAAATATCTGGTTTATTGAAAGGTCTGGTTTATTGAAAGCCCTATCTCCTAAATATAAGTAGCTTTAAAATGTGTCAAAAATAAAAGTAAACATTTTTAAAACCTCAGCCCCAGCTTTCCACACTCCAGGAAAGTGCAGGTGAAGTCACCATGCTTCACTGCTGTCATGTGGAAAAGCTAGGCTCTCAAAATCCAACAAAAGTATACCCTAGCCCACTACAAATGCCATCTATCGCCCATCTTGTTCCTGACTATTTTTTTTAAGCTATTTATATTTGGGAGATAGTGGGCAATCATTTTCATAGAATGTGCAAATGAAGATGAATGAAAATGGATACAACCATGCATTTTTGTTAAATGCCACATAATTATGAACTTGACTTTTTTTTTTAAACAGGAACTTGACAAATGTTTACATATAAAATCACAAATACTGCTCTGAAAGAATGTTCTAAAACTTGTTCCTCAGAGCAACTACTACCACATGATGCTTATGGCAATATTATATGAATAGTATAAATTTACACATCATTACCTTATGCAGTGTATTCTCGAACCAGTCCTTATCTTTCTGGTCAACAAACCTATCTGCAATCACACGTGTGCATTCATGTTGGAAAAGTGCCACAAGAATGTCAGTGCTGCGACAGACCTCTGATGTAACTGTCAAGATCCCCTGCCAAATACGGCTCAAGTCCCGCAAGTTAAAGATATAATGGAATTTCGCTGGGGTCGGTAACATCTGCAGAATGGAATTAAATACAATTCTAAAAAAACATATTATCCATACATAGCAAAAATATGGCAAGAAGACATTATTCTACCAGGGTGAGAGTATTTTGAATTTTCTTCCAAAGACTGCATATGTATATTAGTTTATAATATTTTATATTTTGCCTAGTGGGTAAGCTGACTGTACATGTGGGTGGTGATCCAGTAGTAAACATAATGATGTAAAGGGAAAAGGTAAGGAAAGGTAAAAAATTCTTCCAATGATAAAGTCACGATTAAGGATTACAGTACTCGTATGTAGTTCTGCTTGATTCTAATCATGGGAAAAAAGCAAGAATTAGTTGTAAAAGAGTGTGAAAGGTTTGTTTACAGCTTCTCAGAACACTGCTGACAGCAAACCGTTCCACAGCAAAGGCAATTAAAACAAGTAAATAAATAGTTTTAATATAAAAAGGCTAGTCATGTCTTAAGCTGTACTATATTTAAGGGTTGACTGCTGTTAAGACCAGTCAATAACTGTTGTGACACACTTAGTTTTTAGCAACCTCCTTTTCTGTGCAATGATTTTTATTGATTTTCATAGAAATTTAAATAACAACAAATACGCCCATGCAAAGGGACAAAATAGTTGCATAGAATAATTGAACGTTTTGGAAAGTAAATACCAACAGAATGACTAAAGTCAACACTCTGAAGGGCTGACCATGGAGCCAACATGAAGACAGCCAGGATCCAGTGATATCTAGTCATCTTGGTGAGTGCACACTCTCTAGAGCAAGTGAGCAAAAGGTACAGGAAGAGAATGGAGAGAAAGAGAGCAAAGAGGTAGGGAAGGAGAAATGTGGGCCAAATTCTCTACAGACTTGGGTACAGGTTAGGACATCCAACTATTGATAGCTTAGACTGGAAGGTTCCACAAAGGGTAATGCATAGTTAAGCTACAGTTCCCAGGTTTTGAGAAATTTGGAGGTAGAGTCCTTAAGGAAGCTAGACATTTGTTTTTTAATCATCAGTGTGGTCATATGGCCTTTGACTTCCTGAAAGGGGACCAAAGATTTCTTCCAGGCTTTGGCTGTCACCTATTTGGCTGTCAAAAATAAGTAGATGGCCATTTGCTGTTAATGGGAGAAGAGGCCTGGGATTAGGCAGTGTAGTAAAGCAAACTTGGCATCCTTAGGGATTATTAGGTGAAACTGAGTTTGACATAGTCCAAATAATCTAGACCAAAAAACATCACTACAATGTCCACAGCCTCTTAAGCACCTATTACTATCATTTGGGTTCACATGAGCTATGTGGGCAAGGACCCAGTACCACCTCAAGAGAACCTTGTATGCTGATTCTAGAATTGTCATGTTTGTTAAATTCAACCAGGCTTTGCACCAAAGTGTATAGGGGTTGCATGATCTCATTCTATGGTCATTCAGCACAGCGTATATAACATAAATTAGTCTAGGTGATCTGGGAGAGTGTAAACAGGTTTGTTCAAACTAAAGCCAAAGTCTGAGGTTTGACATAACACCATTATCCAGTGTTGCAGTTGTAAATATCAATAGAATTCTGAAGAGGGCACTTCATAAATGTCTTGTATAGCAGCCCCTGAAGCCTCCACCTTTTCAAATAACTTTATATTTATGTACTGGCACTTGGCTGCATTATAGGAACTTAAGCTTCAGTTTATCTGGCCTTACAATGTAACCATTCCTCAACATGAGTGAGCTAGGAAATGTCAAGTAGTTATAAAACTGAGAATCTACTGTATCTAGCTGAAAAGAGTAGGTGGCAAAAAGAAGACATATATGTGGTTAACAGAGTTACCTAAGATTGGTATGGGGGTCACTAAATGTTTGGCATGTAAACTAGTCCATGGAGCAGAAATGTAGTTAGGAACACTGGTAATGTCAGGGCAGGTGGAAAACAGTCAAGGACAAACCATGCGATCAAACAGTCAGATCCCAGGAGTCCAGCAGATCAGAGGTCATGACAAAGTAGGTTCAAGGAAATCAGAAGCAGGAATGTAGCAGGGTGTAGGAAGACTGGAGCATGTACAAATGAAGGCATTATGGAGACAGCAGTCATTGCAAGCTAATACAAATATGGACCAATCAGGAGATATACACACCCTTCATGTGCACAGCTCATGTTAACGGATACACAGGGCAGGTTTGCTAATGCTGCAACACAGGAATAGGGTGCAGGAGAACCCTGAGAGAGTTGTAGGAGAAACAACAGTCATGGGAGCAGTAATGAGCAGATAGAAGGACCCAACAAGGACAGAAGAAACAGCAATAACAGCAAAAAGTGGGCAGCAGGACCCAGGAAAGACAGAAGATAAAACAGTAGTAAACAGTAGAAGACTTAACAAGAGGGTGCTGAAAAGAAAGCCTATAATACCAATCAAAGTCCTAATACCAGATTGTGCCACAGAGAGAGAAGCAACTTCCAGATGACTGCCAAGCAAACCCACCACAAGCAGGTTCCTGATATTATAATTTCATAGTATCTCATAGAATGAAACAAAGAAGAAAAGAAAATGAAAGCACATTAATGACTGTCCTGGACAAAATTATCTGTTAGGTTATATTTTTTTAAGAAAGTTACAGTAAACTTCAAATGTCCATATTATGCATGCTATGAAAAACACTGTAGTCTTATCTAAAATTTTAGCATCTGGTACAAAGATGACTTACCTTAATTTTAGTTGCCTGCCACACTCTGCGTGTAGTAGGGACCAATGCAGATGCCAGCTTACACACTTCAAGAAGAAAACCCCTTTGTTCACAGAAATAGCCTTCAGCCACTGTCCTGAATATTTTGTCAATAGAGGAGTTTGATGGTAGAGTGCAATTAAAGACTGTAAACTGGCGCTTTAATCGCTGGGGAATGTCATTTCGACCTCCTCCGGGGTGAATCATGGCTGCCGCAAATTGAATGTCAACGACACTAGTGAATTCACCAGGTTTTTCTAGGTTGTAGAAGCCCTTTTGCTCCATGAGTTGCCTTACAATTTCGTTGGTTATCTAGTAATAAAATATTAGAACAACAATTAAGTATAAAGTTCTTGGCCATTACAATATAAAATGTTGAAATATATTTTACAATAAAATATAGAACAATTATATTTCATCAAAATTACAACCTGTGGGTGGCCACTGGCCACCAATTTCGGACAGTTAACAGAAGAACATAGGTTGGTTAGATCCATGCAGTATTTGTAACGCTAGTTCGAAAGCAGAAATTAAATGGAACAGGTTGCTAAATGTAAATACAACAGGCCTCCTAAAACATTAGCATATACATATTTTCTCTAGCACGTTCTGAATTATCAGACTAAAAAAGCCATTCTACAAACATGGTTATGAAAAAAAAGCATTATATCAAATTATTATTATTATTTACAAGTATTCTTGCAATTGCTAAATAGAAAGCTGGGTACACATGCATTGAAATTGAGTTTCAATTCGTGTGCAGCCTTTTCTGTTAAACAGAAGCTGGTCATCAGACCGGATTTTGTCAAATTATCCTGCTGGAAAACCAGCATTCGGTCAGCGGCTACAGCAAATTACTTCAGAGCCACCCAGTGCAGTTTTTTTTTTTTTTTTTTAGCTTGCTGCTGTGCCACCCAGCATGGGAGTAGATGTGTATGAATACTGCAACCACTAAAGAACAGTAGCAGGTTAAAGCTGGGGTATAGGAATAATACAGGAAAAAATACCAGTTAGTGCAATTATGTATTGAATAAATAATTAAGCGTGCTTTTAAATCCAGCTAGTATAAGCCTCGGTTCTCACCGAGGCGACCTGCACACGACTGCCCGGGCGACTTGCAAAACGACTTCTGTATAGAAGTCTATGCAAGTCTATGCAAGTCGCCCCCAAAGTCGTACAGGAACCTTTTTCTAAGTCGGAGCGACTTGCGTCGCTCCCCTTAGAACGGTTCCATAGCACAGAACGGGAGGCGACTTGTCAGGCGACTAGGTCGCCTGACAAGTCGTCCCTGTGTGAACTGAGCCTTAGTAACTGAATTTTTTTTTCCAGCTTCCTGAAATTTACTTCATAGCATTACTGGGAGAAGAATCATAACTAGAGCCAATTAGGTTCTGCTGCACATGTCCTAACTACAATCATTAAAGTTTTTCTAAACTCATAATGGGGTTATGTTACAAAGAACATGCTATTTGCTTATTACTATAGGTGTGAATGGTTGAATTTGTGGCATGCCCTCTCGTGTCTTCCGCTAATTATTTTTGGTGGCCAATATGGGTGCAGAGCGGGAGAGATGGGAAATAAAGCGTGCTGCTGTGGTGCTGTGAGCAGAATATGCCTAAAAGGGTTTTAGGGTTCTCAGAGAGCTCTGGAAATAAATTGAAAACACTAGCAGGAACCTGTAAGTGCCTGTTATGGAAACTAAAGGACAGTATTAGATTTGAAATGACCACAGGTACACTTGGAAATCAATTTTAAAGGCAACAAAATCACTCTTATTTTAAAAGGTGACAATTAGCCAATTACGGTGTATAAAGTATTTTAACTCATAGCATACAATGACATTTCAGTTTGCCAAAGCTAATCAGTAAAAGATACATGGTGTGTGGTAGGTGAACACTACTGTACATAACACATCATGTTTATACTGCCTTTTTCAACATGTCTTTTAGAAATTAATACTCTGAGCGTGCCCAAACTTGCAAACTGTAGAATGCAGTCAACTGCAGATACTGCAAGTTCCACAGGTATGTATGACCAGCTTTAAAATCCTAGGAGGGTTCTAATAGATATGCGCTTCTGTCTGTTTCCTTGTACACCGATCCAAACCCTGAATTTCTAATATTTGGTTGCCATATATACTTTCAGATGTATCCCCAAATATTTAAACCACCACCATGACCATCAGGTTCATATCGCACAATGTGCAAGGATTCAACTTCCCTAACAAAAGGAAAAAAGCATTCATACAGTATAAGAAATTAAATGCCAAAATTATCCTATTACAAGAAACACATTTCATGAAGGACAACCACCCAACCTTTTTTCACAAAGCATATAACCAATCTTTCTATACCTTATCTCCCAACAAAACTAAAGGAGTTGCTTTTTTTTATCCATCAATCATTTCTTTTCGATGTACAACAGGTTTACAAAGATCCACAGTAGATATATTATT
This sequence comes from Aquarana catesbeiana, assembly GCF_042186555.1. NCBI lineage: Eukaryota > Metazoa > Chordata > Amphibia > Anura > Ranidae > Aquarana > Aquarana catesbeiana. The sequence continues at coordinate 302,009,876 of NC_133328.1, read as the reverse complement.
ATCAGGTTTACGATCAGGTAGAGAACTAACAATTGCCAATGTCTACGCACCGAATGACGCACAAACCACATTTTTCACACAATTTTTTCACACTTTACAACGTTATCATTCACCTCATATAATACTAGGAGGTGACTTCAACTCTGTATTACAACCTAATCTAGACTGTAGTAAACGAAACCAATCCTCAAAATCATTTTCAAAAACAACCTCTAGATACATTAATGAAATGCAACTCATTGACTCATGGAGAGCTCTTAATATATGGGGCATGAGAATACACCTTCTATTCACACCCCCATAATTCTTATTCCCGCCTGGCTTACATTTTTTGCACTCCCATTATCCTGGCCAACACAAATGAAGCTTCAATACACCCATGCACATGGTCAGATCATCATATCATTACACTTGGCACCCAATTCATAGGACTTTCTTCAACTCCATACTCTTGGAGACTTAATGAAGCTTTACTCACTGACCCTAAACACTAACATGCTATTAAAGACTATTTCACAATAAATTCCACACCAGACATATCCCCTACTACCCTTTGGCTGGCACATAAGGCGGTCTTACGAGGCCGCCTTATCAAATTAACCTCTCAAAATAACAGAGAGAGATGGGACAAGATCTTCTCCCTAACGAAAGAACTTCATAAATTATATAAAGAACACACTAACACACACGACCCTGGAATCTACACCTTAATCTCTCCAAAACGCACTGAGTTAGACTCTTTGCTCACCTTCAAAGTGGAAAAGGCACTCCGCTGGTCAAAAGCAAAATTTTTCTTATCAAGAAACACATGCTCGACAATGTTTGCCCGTAAATCAAATCAAACAATTAAACCAACTCACGTCTACAAACGTAAGAATAATACCAACCAATTGATCACTCATCCGCAAGAAATACTCTCTATATTCACCAAATTTTACTCAGACCTTCTTTCTAAACCAACCTCTAGAATCCCACCCATGAATCTAGAATGGCTAAACAATATTCCTATACCCTCACTGACCACTACTCCGATTGACACATTAAATGCTCCTTGCACTGAGGATTAAATTCTTCTAATTCTCAAATCCCTTAAAAGAAATTCAGCTCCTGGCCCAGGCAGATTTTCCTCCTTTTATTATAAACAATTCCCACAACTTCTTACCCCAACACTAACAAAACTATACAATGGCATCCTGAAAGGAGATTAGTTCCCTGAAGAGATGTTGTTGGCCAACATGTCCTTAATTAATAAACCAAACAAAGATTATACACTACCCCAAAACTATAGACCAATATCAGTAATAATAACCTCAAAATTTTCTCTAGATTATTAGCCAACAGATTAGCAACAATAATCTCCTCTCATATCCCCTTACCAATCCGGATTTATATCAGGAAGGCAGATCACAGACAACATTTGTTTAGTAACAAATATAATCCAAGACGCAAACATCAAATCTCAATCAGTTCTATTATTAAGTCTTGACATCAATAAAGCTTTTGACAGATACCTTGATTTAGTATTACAAAAATATGGCTTTAAAGGGGAATTTATTCAAGCATTCCATGCTCTCTATCACAACCCCTCCACTAGAATAAAACTACCAGGCTGTAACTCAGATTTTTTCAAAGTGGGAAGGGAAACCCGACAAGGATGCCCCCTTTCACCTTTATTATTTGCCCTAGCAAATGAACCTTTAGCAGCAGCGATTTTACAACACCCAGACATAAAAGGATATAGTTCTAATGGTAAAACATATAAACTCAGCATGTATGCTGACGATATGATATTATTCCTCACCCAACCTAACATAGCATTACCAAACCTATTGAAAACACTTAAAGACTTCTCTGCACTGTCAGGACTGTCATTAAATGTCTCAAAATCCATTGGAATGCCAATAAACATTCCACCAACTCAATTAGACACCATTCGCACTTCATTCAACTTCACATGGTCTAAAGACACTTTACCTTATCTAGGTATTCACCTTACCCAAGACACCAATAACTTATCCTCTAAAAATGATTCTCCCATGATGAAAAAATTAAGATTGACCTTAAAAATATGGAAATCATTCAATATATAATTTTTAGGTAAAATAACAGCCATTAAAATGTCTATTCTACCAAAGTTATTATACTTATTTAGGGTCCTCCCAATTAGATTAAATAAGCTGATGAATACCAAATTTCAATCAGATGTTAATAAATTTATATGATCAGATTTCCAGCCTCGGATAGCTAAATCAATATTATACAAATCCCCAAAAAATGGCGGTTTAGGACTCCCAGACTTCTGGTCATATTATTTAGCTGTACGATGGTCCCAGATAGCCCAATGGCACATACACAAACCAAAAATCCCATGGGTTATGTTTGAGAAAGACTCGGTACTACCTTATTCTATATCAGGGCTATTATGGGGTAATAAAGTTTCCAATCACATCTTAGAAAACTTTAATCAATTAGTAGCTCACTCATATCAGTTGTGGAAACTACATAACAAAAAATTCAAAATTACTTCTACCACTTCTCCTCACGCCTCTTTTATAGGAGACCTGAAATTCTTAGCATACCATCAAGATATTAATTCATTCTCATGGTGGATCAATAACAACCTAACCACCCTCAAAAAATTCATTGAAAACACCTCATTTACCTCCTTTGCGTCATTAAAAACTAAATATAACATCCAAAATACTGTATTAAATATAAGAATTATTATTCTTCTATGCTTTTACTTTGCCATAATCCATATATTTCGATGATTACTATATACTGTACTTCACTGGACTTATGTTATAATGTTTTGTACCATTATTTTGTACCTAACAAAAAAGTTTGTAAACAAAAAATAAACTCCTAGTAGGGTTCTAAAGCTAGTCTTACCGTAGATTCTGCTGAAAAATATAAACACCAATTACATTGTAACTTCTGTTCACGTCATACTTCATCTCCTATATGTTCTAATGTGCCATGCAAAGTTGTATAATATGGATAAAGAAAAAGCCAAAGCCTTCCATCAATATGTAAATTGCCTAACTGCTGAATTAAAACAGCCTAATTAAAGGCACTGAATCTTGCATTCTGTTAAGTGTTCTGCCATCAACAACTTCAGCAGCACAATTTTAAGGTTATATTAGCAATTGTGGTGAACTCCTTTTTATAGTAAAAGGGCATAACATTTTTTCATGTATATAGTTTAATTGGATTTATGCTTGTCCACTTTGTAGATCCCAGCAGACTAGATTCAAATATATCAAATAAATTCATATAATATCAATTAGTGTACATTCTCCTGAGGTCTATTGCATAAATAATGCATTAAATTAGATAATTATTTAGCTGCATTGTAGTATTAACATTATTTACATAGATGATTACATAAACATCATTTGTTATATGTAGTATAAGCAAAGTGATGAAAACACCACAACATAAATTCAGAAAGTGCTGGGTGCAGGCGCAGCCTGTGTGCTGTAAGCAGGGCTGGACTGGGACAAAAATTTGGCCCTGGACTTCATCCAGATCGGCCCACTTTAATTTTGAAAACATGCACAAGTAAACAAGTGGAGTGGGAGGGCTAATGTCATGCAGGAACATTGCTACAGCCTCATTGCCTGGAATTTCAGAAAACTGCCACTGCTGCACAGCCAGTCCATGGCAGTGCATGCCATCAGTCTTTCCCTGGCTACTTGCTGGCTCCTGCATGCATTGTGGGGTGGGGGGGGGGTGAAGGTGATAGAGTGCCCCCACAGGAGTGCAGAGCCCCCCCCATCTGTCTGTCTGCCATGGCTCAGCCTCCTATAATATGAAGCTTTGCAGTTCTTCCCCTTGTAGTGGCCAGCCGGCAGTGTGATTGGAGTGTGTGGCTGGGATTTGTCAAATCAATGATCTGGTCCTCCACTGAGATCAGTGCTGCTTTAGGAGGGAGACTACCCGGCACTTGCTGCTCCACCATCACATTGTAGAAGCACCCCTGTTCCACCGATGACTCCCCGGACCTGGCCAGACCCCCCTCCGGACTACCCCCCACACCCCCGATCACTGGCTGCCTGCTGGCCTTTGATTGGCGGGGATCGGGTTCAGCTCTGGTTACCTGCATTGGGACAAGAGGAGGAAGGGAGAAGAGAGCTGGGGGGTGGGAGGAGGGGAAAGACTTCAATAGCATTGTGAATCATTCTCAGGGTTGAAGATACATATGGCTAACACATGCAGTGTGAATGCAGGTAGACTGACTGCAGCTCCTGCCTCCCATACAGCCACGCCGGTGCTCAAATTAATGGCTGTGCGAGCCACGCAGCCATTACTTTGACAGGCTTTGTGAGGCCTTAGGCAAAACTTGAGGCCCCACTCACGCCCGTAATGGAAAAAAATAATTCAAGCAATAAAATTTAACTGGGGTATGGGTAAGGCAACCATTGGGGTTTCAGGAGTGGGGCCAACAATTTAGGTGTGCTGTAACCCGTAGCATTCAGATCTACAGCTCACGGAAAATTGGCGTGATCAGTGAGCTGTAATAAAAAAACAATTATTTTAAGAAATGGCATTAAAGAAAACTTAGAACTTACCTATTTTATGTGAAATTTGTGCTGTCTTTTTCTGCATAGATGATCAGTTCTGGGTGTAACTTGAGATAAGCAGTGTACAGGGGACAGCAGGGCAGGGCACATTACAGGGGGGCACAGCAGGGCACAATATGGCACATTATGGGGCACACAGAACATGGGGCACATCATAGGGCTCACAGCAGAATATGGGGCACACAGTAGAACATGGGGCACACAGCAGAACATGGGGTACACAGCAGAACCTTGGGCACATCATAGAGCACACAACAGAACATGGGGCACATCATAGAGCACACAGCAGAACATGGGGCACACAGCAGAACATTGTGCACATCATGGGGCACACACCAGAACCTTGGGCACATCATAGGGCACACAGCAGAACCTTGGAAACATCATCTGACACGCAGCAGAACATGGGGCACATTGTGGGGCTCACAGCAGGTCATGGGACACATCACAGAGCATACAGCAGAACATGAGGCACATCATGGGGCACACAGGAAGAACATGAGGCACACAGCAGAACATGGGGAACATCATGGGGCACATAGCAGAACATGGGGCACATTGTGGGGCTCATAGCAGGTCATGGAGCACATCACAGGGTACACAGCAGAACATAGGGCACACCATGGGGCACACATCAGAACATGGGGCACACATCAGAACGTGGGGCACATCGAGGGGCTCATGGCAGGGCTTGGGGCACACCAAGGGGCAAGCAGCATAACATGGGGCACACAGCAGGGCTTATCACAAAGCACACAGCAGGGCTTGGTGCATACAGCAGGGTACAGAGCACAGCAGGGCATAGGGCACACAGCAGGGTACAGAACAGGGTACAAGCATTAATTACACAGGTTCTGTGGCTGATTAAGGTGGTAATTAAACTTACTTGGTGCCTTATCTGCATTAAATCAGCCTCAGAACCTGTGTAATTCATATGTGTCCTGGATTAAAGGGGTGATGTGGCAACCCTATACAGCACACTTCAGGGTACAGCACACTTCAGGGTACAGGGCACAGCAGACATCAGGGTACAGGGTACAGTAGGGTACAGGGCACAGGACACATCAGGGTACAGCACACTTCAGGGTACAGGGCACAGCACACATCAGGGTACAGGGCACAGTAGGGTACAGGGCACATCAGGACATAGCACATCAGGGCACAAGGCACAGGACATTACATCAGGGTACAGGGCACAGCACATCAGGATACAGGGCACAGCACATCAAGGTACAGGGCATGGGGCACATCAAGGGGCTCATAGCAGGGCTTGGGGCACACCAATGGGCAGCAGTATAACATTGGGCACTCAGCAGGGCTTATCACAAGGCACACAGCAGGGCATGGTGCGCACAGCAGGGTACAAGGCACAGCAGGGCACAGGGCACACAGCAGGGTACAGAACAGGGTACGAGCAGGGTACAGGGAACAACAGAACACACAGCAGGGTACAGGGCACACAGCAAAGCATGGGGCACAGCAGGGTACAGGGCACAGCAGGATACAGGGCACATCAGGGTACAGGGCATAGCACATCAGGGCACAGGACACAGCACATCAGGGCACAGGGCACAGGGCACATCAGGGTACAGGACACAGCACATCAGGGCACAGCACATCAGGGTACAGGACAAAATGCATCAGGGCACAGGACTCGGCCCATCAGGGCACAGCACATCAGGACACGGGACATCAGGACACAGGGCACATAAGGGCACAGGGCATCAGGGCACAAGGCACAGGACATCAGGGCACAGCACATCAGGGTACAGAACACAGCACATCAGGGTACAGGGCACATCAGGGCACAGAACATCAGGCCACATCAAGGTACAGTACATAAGGGCACAGCACATCAGGGTACAGGACACAGCATATCAGGGCACAGCACACCAGGGCACAGGGCACGGCACACCAGGGCACAGCACATCAGGGCACAGGGCACATCAGGGCACAGCACACATCAGGGCACATGGCACATTAGGGTACAGGACACAGCACATCAGGGCACAGCACATCAGGGCACAGGGAACAGTACATCAGGGCACATGGCACATCAGGGTACAGGACACAGCACAACAGGGCACAGCACATCAGGGTATAGGACACAGCACATCAGGACACAGGACATCAGGGCACAGGACACCAGGGCACAAGGCACAGGACATGAGGGCACAGCACTTCAGGGCACAGGGCACAGCACATCAGGGCACAGGACATCGGGGCACAGCACATCGGGGTACAGAGCACATTAGGGCACAGCACATCAAAACACATGGCACGTGGCACATCAGGGTACATGGCACATCAGGGCACAGGGCACATCAGGGCCCATTAGGGCACATGGAGCACATAGCAGAACATTGGGCACATTGTGGGGCACATAACAGAACATGGGGCACATCAAGGGGCTCACAGCAGGGCTTGGGGCACACCAAGGGGCAAGCAGCATAACATGGGGCACACAGCAGGGCTTATCACAAGGCACACAGCAGGGCACGGTGCTCATAGCAGGGTACAGGGCTCCCCGCCGGCCCCTCCTCTCTTCTTGTCCATCCCAGGTGATATCAAAAGCAAATTAGAATGGACTAGAAGAGTGGAGGGGGTGGCCACCAGGGAGCAGCGCTACATGAGAGAACTTATTACAGACACTTCCTGTGCTACTCTGCAAGCTGGCTGAATCTCGTCAGGCAGAGGCGGCTCTCTAATTAGGCAAATTAGGCGGTCGCCTAAGGCCTCGCACTCACAGGGGCCTCGTGGACGCCTAATTTACCTGTTCTCAATCACTGAAGTTGACGCCGGCGGCTCCGCCTACCCCCACTGGGACTCTGCGGCCCAGGAGCTGACGGGCAAATCGGATACTGCCTGCAGCCTGAGGAATAGCGGCCTCATCACGGAGCGTCCCAGTCCGTGGGGCCTCATGTGTAAGTTTTGCCTAAGGCCTCACAAAGCCTAGAGCCGCCTCTGTCGTCAGGCGTCAGCCCACTGAGCCATTGGCCCACCAAGAAACTCCCGGTAGTCCCAATGGCCAGTACATGTCTGGCTGTAAGCAATAACCCAGGACAGCATAGTTCAGACATTTTATTTTAAAACTAAATTCCTTTCAAAAAATGTTAGCTTTGGGCAGAAAAGGGAGAGCAAATAAAAGGTTTATTGGATTGGTTTAGCTATCTGTGACTTCACTAAGGTGATTTTGCACTTCTGTGCCTGCGACACCAAAACAAGAAATTTAGGGAATAGGGTGTCAATGGAGTGGGACACTAAATGCAATAATAAAAAAAAACTCACCAAAAGCCTTTCCCTTTCCTACTTTACTAAAAATGTTTTTGCTTTATTGCATGTGTTTCATTTAGATTAGTTTTCAAAAACTTTATTTCAGGGCATAGGTCAGATGAAAGGAGGTCACTTGAATCAATCCTACTTTATGCACAGTCTCATAGTCATTTTATGGGCTGTTGTGGGCTGTCACGAGCTGTCTTCCTTGACTTTCTGAATGTGCTTATATGAGGTGATTTTAATCTGGTCTCCTCACATTAGGACACAATGTCCCTAAGTCAACCACCTTTACTCTATAGTCAACTCTTTTTTCAAGTTAGACTCTTTTTTTGTTTCACCCTTTATTTTATTACCCTTGAAGTCAGATGTAGAAGCAAACAATCACTTGGGCAGGCCCAATATACTAACATTTTTAAAGGTAACCTAGCTGCTGCCATTGCTACTTCTCATTCAGCAAATGCTAGTTTCCTGGCTGTCATGTTTACCCTCTTGCTTCAATGCTTTGTTCCCCTTATCTGGAACAAATATGCAAATAAGGAAGTCTGACTCTAACTTCACAGATATGCATGCATGTTCCAAGTTAGCAACTCAACCCTTATTAAACCCAGTTGGTCAGTGTCCTATACAGAAAACTAGAATCTTTACAAGGGGACTGGCAGTGGCAGCCCACATGTGTCTTTCTTATTAAAAGTATGTGTAACCCCAAATAATGAATGTCTCTTATTTGGCCCCTTTTAGTCTTTTAAATATTCCACTGAAAGCATTTTGTTATTCCTGTTCATTAAATGCAACAAAAATATATATATATATTGTCAGAAATTCAGAGCTCTCCTGCATCCTGTGCACACTTTCTGTGGTATCTCAATCAGTCTTTCCAGTTACTATCTTGCACTATAGCTCCCATGCTGTGGAGATTATGAGAATGGTCATAATTCAACAGTTTAACAACAGACAAACGGGGGGGGCTGACAATATGGGGTTGATTTACTAAAAGGCAAATACTCTGCAAGAGTAGTTGCTCCAGAGCTTAGTAAATGAGCAAAAGCTCTGCCAATTTCCATCATCCAATCATGTGCAAGCAAAAATGCAGTCTGTTTTATTCTTCTTGCATGTGATTGGGTACTTTTTGAAAAGTGAAGCTTTATTTCATTTACTAAGCTCTAGAGCAACAGCACTTGCAGAGTGCACACTCCTTTTGCCTTTATTAAATCGACCCCTAATTCTTGCAATCTCAGTCCATATGAAAAATGCATTGTCATTTTACAAAAGGAAATTAGGATTTGAGCACATTTTTTGCAGATCAACTGTTTACTTTTCTGTGTTGTGGGCTATTTAAAAGAAATAAAATATCGGGAAATTTGCATAAGATGCAGATATGTACAGCATTTGTTTTTTCCCTTTACTTTAACTCAAGTCCCAGTATTTACAGCATGACACAGTGGTGTTTCAATGAATGTCTGCTTTGGGTTCAATTTTTACCTCAAACTTGTCCTCCTTCAATAGGCCCCTTTCACGTGTATGGTCCAATCAGGTCCACCTGTCAGTTTTTCAGGCAGAGCTGATGGAATGGACCATTCACCCCTAGAGACCAACAGATTTAAGCAGACTTATGTCCATTTACATCTGCCTACTGCTAGTCCAATCCAGACCACTGAAAAAAAACAGAAGGGGATATGTCCTCCTCTGTATCGGCGGTTTAGATCAGGGGGCTCTGTCTATGTCTGCTCTGCATAAACTGAGCGGACATAGACCTGTCATCTGCCCGCTCTGCCATGACCAGCAGGGGATCAGGGGACAGATCCCCTGTTGGTCTCAACAGAGTTTGTCCCATGTGAAAGGGGTCTTATAGAATATTTTACTATCAACAAGAACACGAGTTTCTGATTTCATCTGGCAGATGCGCAATGCTTCAATGTGAGGCAAGCTAATCTTCATCGCCGTGCACAAAAGAGCAAAATCTCAACAAATGCAAGATGCACTCAGTAAACTGATCTAACTGAATGAGTAGTACAAATCCACACTAGTCTGTGAGGATCCACAGCATTCTGGTAGTCTTACTCTGTTTCTCACTCTACAATCTGATCATACTGAGAAATCGATTCAGTACATAAAGCAACTTTTCCTTCAAGAGGGGTAGCAAATCCTAAAGAGTTCTGGCAAAGAAACTACAGGACATCATAGAGAGACATTTTTCTCCTTTAACCACTTGCTTACTGGGCACTTGAACCCCCCTCCTGTCCAGACCAATTTTCAGCTTTCAGCGCTGATGCACTTTGAATGACAATTGCGCGGTCATACAACACTGTACCCAAATGAAATTTTTATAATTTTTTCCCACAAATAGAGCTTTCTTTTGGTGGTATTTGATCACCTCTGCGGTTTTTATTTTTTGTTAAAAAAAATTTAAAAAGACCGAATTAAAAAAAAAATGTATTTTTTTAAATATTTTGTTATAAAATTTTGCAAACAGGTAATTTTTCTCCTTCATTGATGTACGCTGATGAGGCGGCACTGATGGGCACCAATAGGTGGCAGTGATGGGCAGTGATGGGCACTGATGGGTGGCAGTGATCGGCACTGATGGGTGGCAGTGATCGGAACTGGTTGGTTACACTGCACTTGTGGGCATTGATAGGTGGCACTTGTGGGCATTGATAGGTGGCACTGGTGGGCTGGTGGCACTGGTGGGCACTGTGGGCACTGGCAGGTGGCACTGGCAGGGGGTGCTGGTGGGCATAGATGAGGCAGAATTACCTCTTGCTCTTCGGGATCGATGTCCCTTGCACATAAGCCGGCTTTTTTTTCAGCGTAAGGAGAAATTGGCCCCTTACTCGGATCCGTGATCACCCAAGTCTCATTGACTCGGTGATCACAGCGCGTGTCATATGACGGCCTCCCTGAAATTCAGGTCCGCGCTGTGGCCATCATTCAGCTATAGCGCGGACACCAAGTGGTTAAAGAAAGGAAAGTCTACACTACCTAGCGTAAGATCCTAGGGAAATTTTTGAAATATTCACTAACTACATCTTATCCAATGACCTCCCTTCCTTAACCATCCTGGCAGTATGATTATGTCAGATTTTTGCATCTCAAAGGTACATTGTTTCGCATGTAAATTTGGCGTTTTATATTGTAGGCCTGTAATTTTTAGGTATAACTAACTCACTTAAATCTGTCCAAACAAGAGTCTAGTAGACATCCCAGGTATGATAAAGTTTGAAACACAAAATCATAAATTATAATATAATAAATAACTATAAATAATTATAACAAATAATAATATAATAATAATAATAATAATAATAATAATAATAATAAAATGTATTCAATAATGTAATCAAATCAAAAACACTGAAATTTGCTCAGCTGCAGAATTGTTGCTGTCGTTACTTTCAGTGTTTGATGACGAATTTCCCCACAAATCACTATCGATCAATTCTGCAAGTGATTATAACTTATTATCGCTGTTTTCTAGCTGGTCTAAAACCACTTTTGACGTAAAGGGACACTTTTTGGTTGCCATGGACATTCTCAAGTTTCCAGGCAGAAAGAACAGTATATATAATATAAAACTGCAGGCAGGGCACTGGACAAAGCATTAGGGACAAAAGGGATGTGAAATAATTTGATACAGTAATGTAATCTGTAGGATTACAGTGTACTGTATTATTTTTTTTCACTTTTTGAATTTGCCCCCCGGGCTCTGTCTCCGTGCGTTGCAACGCTCGCAGGGAACGAAGCCTGGCACTGTGATAGATCAAGCGGAGGACACAGTCCGCGGATACAGCGGGAGGACATCGCAGGATCCTGGGGACAAGGTAAGTAACTTTCCCAGGATATTGCAATGCAATTTCTAGTGTATTACCACCAGGGAGGCTAACAGACCAGTTGTTCTCACTGAACAAATAGGGGAGGGAGACACTGAGAAGAGCTTTGATAGTTATGCTCTTGATCCTTGTGTTCCAAATTTCTTTAGACTACATTCACACAGACATTTGCATCTGACAGCAGCTAAGCGCCAATTAATCTGCGGTTTGTAAGTTTAGGTGCATCAGCTTTTTCAGGCTTTTTTTCTCAATACACAATTCTTGAGGGGATGTTATACCCCAGGCACCTCCTCTTCCACTTTGTTGGTCGTTTTCTGGAGCAAGAAGATAGAGCTGTGTAACTGAAATGGCATGCAGAGCAAAGCTGGTGTTTACCATTGTATGTCTGCTTGAGAGGAGAAGAAGTTTGAGGGCTGGTTTATATGCATGGCACTACTTTTAAAAATGCACAGTACCAAACTGCATGGTACTGCAGTTCTAATGCAATTTGATGCCCACAAACACACTGCATTGTAATCTGAGTATAGGGTGCCATTATTAATTAATTGGCACCCACGTGCAGATAGCAAGGGCAGTGCAGTAAGCTGCAGTGTGGGAAACACACACAGAACCCACCTTTCCCACACTGTGTTCTGGTGTGAACCAGCCCTGAGGTGAATGGAGAGGCAAATGAAGATGGGTACTGTGACAGACCTAGCTGGGACAGAGGCTGTTGGAGAGGACTGAATGCAAGCCTCTTGCCTTTTGATTATGGGCCCTGGATTTTCAATGGAACAATACTCTTTGTGAGGTGAATTAGAAATCCAGTCTGAACTGTACTGATCAGACTTAGTCGTGTATATATGTATATATTGTATGTTGTTTGATTCTGTTGGGGACTCCTTGCTGTGGTCATCTGGGATTTGTGTCCCTGAAGAGGGAGGGGGATTCCTCCAGCAGCCCCCTGCTGATAAGACTGATTCATACTGTTGGGACACATCCTGTGAGGAGATGCTGGTGTCATCAACTCCAACTACCTGTGTTTATGTTATTTGAATGAGCTGATCACATTGTCCTCTATACAATGTAGGAGACGGGACGACTCCTATTGGAGCTGCTGCTATTGTGAGAAAATGTCCTGTGATAATTAACTCAGTCTGGGCAATAGGTCATGTCTCAGTCACCTAGGCTGTATAAAGGATTAGTTAATTAGCTCATGTTAATTAGGTTAATTAGGTTACAGTTGTATTGTTAGAGGAGGTTCCAACAGCATATAAAGTCTTGTAATTTTGATTCTAAATAAAGTGAGTTCATGTTAGCAACAAGCAAGTGTCGCCTTGTTTTGTGCTCAGAGAGGTTGGAATATCTGATATCTGTATACAGACTGGGAGGAAGTGGTATATGACGGAAGCACTCAAGCGGAGTGTGGGACGTTCCGTGACATTGGTGGCAAGCAGCGGGAAAGCTTCCTGCAGTCTGGGACATCCAAACTTCCATCTGGATCCAAGGTCCAGATAGCAGGAGAGGAGAGGAGAGGTACAGATACCAGCCGCCATGGAACAGGAATTCAGAAGGAGGTTGCGAGAGATGCAGATACAGCACAGAGGACCAGTATCAGAGCAGGTCCTCCTGGGATGGTGTGATTCTATTCGCTGCAAACTCTGGAAAGAAGCGCTAGCCCGTGAGCAGCGACACCAGGGAAAAGTTCTCCCCTCCATCGAGGAAAGGTACTGGTCGCAGTACGGACTGCGGGTGCGGTTTTTGGGAGAAAAACCGCACAAGAAGCAGACAGCTGAATTAAGCAGGCTGGTCTGGGCAGAGATAAAGCTGGATGAGAGCTACAGAGCCCTCCGGTGGCATGTATCCCAAGCATGTCCCTGGATAGCGGATGACAGCCCAATGGAAGGCTTGAGCTACGGTGGCCTGGGACTGTTGTATGTGAAGCTGACAGGGGACTCTAACTTTGGGAGTGATTTGGAGTGGCGGTTGGACGAAATCATGGATTTCAGAGAAGGGCTACTGAACATTTCGGAAGTGCACTTGGCACAGGAAGATTTGGAGTTTCTGGCCGTTCAGGAATGGGAGCTAGAGATCGCCTACAGATGGCTGCTAGACATTGCTCAGGGCCAGGGCTGGGCTCCCTTTGCCTGGGACTATCAGGAAATACCAGCTGACAACCCTGAAATCCTGGCTGAAGAGTCGGCAATGTGGCAGAGCAATAGTGTGCTTTGCCAACCTGCCCCCGCAGCTATGGAGGCGGAGGTCTTATGGCGGATGCAGCAAGTGCTGACTGACCTTGATGATCCTGTTTCTGCATGGGATGATCTTGGATGGAGGAATGTGCCTGTCCAGCAGCATGCCAGAGAATCTGCAGTGGAAAATCCGGAGACTGCCGTCCCCAAACCTGAAGTGCTGACAACAGGGCAGAGCTCTGCTAACCTCTGCCCAGAAATGATAGCATCTTCTGGGTTCCATGGACAGGAGATGGTGAACCTATATCCCCAGACATCAGTTGCAGAGACATGGGATTTGATAGACTTTTCTGCTGAGGAAGAACAACCTGATGAGCCTCCAGCAGAAGAGCTGCTATCAGGGCCAAAGTTCACTGTGCTCTGCCCAGCACCAACAGTGGCTTCGGCCTTCTTGAGAGAAGATGTAGTCGGCCTTTCTCCCACAACACTGACAGGGACATGTGATTTTCTGCCAGCAGCATCTATGGAGTTACAACAAACTTCTCCAGCTGAAGATCTGGTAACTGAACAGAGGGTCCAAGACCTTTGTCCCACACTTTTAGCAATTCCAGAGACTGAGGATTTGATAGACGTTTCTGTAGAGGAGGAACCACCTAGCAAATCCCCAGCAGAAGTGCTGGCAACCGGACAGAGGGTCCAAGACCTCTGCCCCACACCTGCAGCAATTGTGGAGGCCCAAGTTGAGGAGGTGGCAGTCTATCGCGAGCTGCAGATCAGGATCCAAGGAGAGAATGCAGTCATCACCTCACAACTGTAGCTTGATCTGGTGTCGGTGGATGAGGCTTCAGTCCCCACCTGTATACCCCAGGGATGCTGGGCAGTCAGCCCAGATCCCCAACAGCATTATGGAGTGAGCCCAGTCCCCCTGTCTTCTCTCCAGCGGCAGAAAGGACTCCAGGGAGAAGGGCCAGTGCAGGCCTCTCCTCAGCGGTGGGCATGTTCTCTAAGAGAGGCAGAGGTTGGCTGGGTGAGTAATACTCTGTTTGGAACAATTTGTTTGGGGTACTGTGTGGGTACAGGCAGTAGAGGACTGGAACTATGGACTAACTTCGGAGTCAACCCGTCTGGGGTCTCCTCCTGTGTTAGTCTCCTGCTGAAAGGGGAGAAATGTGACAGACCTAGCCGGGACAGAGGCTGTTGGAGAGGACTGAATGCAAGCCTCTTGCCTTTTGATTATGGGCCCTGGATTTTCAATGGAACAATACTCTTTGTGAGGTGAATTAGAAATCCAGTCTGAACTGTACTGATCAGACTCAGTCGTGTATATATGTATATATTGTATGTTGTTTGATTCTGTTGGGGACTCCTTGCTGTGGTCATCTGGGATTTGTGTCCCTGAAGAGGGAGGGGGGTTTCCTCCAGCAGCCCCCTGCTGATAAGACTGATTCATACTGTTGGGACACATCTTGTGAGGAGATGCTGGTGTCATCAACTCCAACTACCTGTGTTTATGTTAATTGAATGAGCTGATCACATTGTCCTCTATACAATGTAGGAGACGGGACGACTCCTATTGGAGCTGCTGCTATTGTGAGAAAATGTCCTGTGATAATTAACTCAGTCTGGGCAATAGGTCATGTCTCAGTCACCTAAGCTGTATAAAGGATTAGTTAATTAGCTCATTTTAATTAGGTTAATTAGGTTAATTAGGTTACAGTTGTATTGTTAGAGGAGGTTCCAACGGCATATAAAGTCTTGTAATTTTGATTCTAAATAAAGTGAGTTCATGTTAGCAACAAGCAAGTGTCGCCTTGTTTTGTGCTCAGAGAGGTCGGAATATCTGATATCTGTATACAGATTGGGAGGAAGTGGTATATGACGGAAGCACTCAAGCGGAGTGTGGGACGTTCCGTGACAGGTACATCCCCTAACATCTCAGTATCTAACTAGGGGATATTTTGTCCTGGTGTATGAGGAAATCAGAACCTATCCGATAACGGTTACAAATTTACTGCAAGGGGTCTTGAAAAAGTTTCCGTACTTTTATATATATATTAGAGTTAAAAAAAATGCAGAAACGTTTTGGCAAACCCCCATAGATTGTCTACCTTTGACAGCTTATAAACTATTGTTAGGCCACGCCTGCAAAGAATGAATGTCAACATGAGGATGTATGAGAACCAACATGAGAAAGACTACCAACAAGGAAAAAAATGGTACATGCATCATTCTCTGCTGCTAAATGCGCTGCAATGCGTGTTTAGTTGCAGATAGTCAACCCTGGACACAGCTAAACTGTCTGCAACTAAACGTTGCTAATGGTTATGTAAGAATAACATGATTACTTTGCAGTCCAGCTGCTTTTAGAAAAGGTTTCTAAACACAGCTACATTCTGAAATTTAGGAATCAGCTTCACCAACCTCCCTCTCCCCCAAGTTTTCAAGCAAGCTTCTTCTTTTTCTGGTTCCCAGAGAAACAGAAAAGCCTCTATTTCTAATGGGATATCGCCAATATAATATCCAGGAAATGTTTGCTGTTAAAAGTTTTAAGAGAAATTCTCAATCACAGTGAACTACTGTACTTATTCCTTTTTAGTGTACCAGGTAACAAAACAAAGTAACAGTAGGTGATAACAGAAAATAAAATCATTGACCAAACTTTGAGAGCTTGATAGAAATTGCCTAGCAGCAGGACAGCTTTGCATCAGCAAGAACAGGGACAAGCATAGGGAGCTACGGGTCAATTAATATCTGTTGGTCAGAGTGGGTCTATTACTGTTTGATGAAAAAGCATGTGTCACTGCTAAACACTACCTAAAAAAAAGCATTCTTTTTGAAACCGAAATTAATCAGATTGGGGTATTGCTGCTGTATATAAGCCAAGCTACTTGTAAAAAATAAAATAAAATCTATTCCACAGTCAAATATGCTTTGCCAATGTAAGCTGAGATGGTTCATAAAAATTGTACTGTTCTGGACTACCGCATACAGCTTTAAGGCATCCCCAAACATGTTAATGGATTAGTGTATTTGTAATGTTGCTCTCAAAGCTTCTTGAAATTGCCCTCTTCCCACTGTACAGCATTTATTTTCATTTTTTGTATTGTTACATGTCCCGCATGGCAGTAGTCAGCATACCGTGCATTTTTGTAATAGTAGTTTGCCTATTAGCTCTAAAAATGCCAGCATTCAACAACAGAATTTGCCCCTTTTAGACTTCAACAGGATTCACCTCTTAGTTCAGGTCAGCTGAATTTCAAACAATATCCATCAAACCCTTGGTGAATTAGATTTGCCCATTAATATTCCTTTGGTTAAGTTATAGCATTATATTTACTCAAATTTTAACCGTTAAAACTGTTTCTTTCTCTTGAATTGTCTTATCTATTTCCTCTATTGCCTTTGGGCTATGGTACCTTCAACCCTTGGGCTTCCTTACTAACACAACTACATGAATTATGTCTCTGCAAGATTGGGCTAATGTGTGGGAAAATGCACAATAGACCTTCATTTGTAATCTCTTTAACCTCCCTGGCGGTATGATTATGTCAGATTTTTGATGCTCAAAGCGGTACAATGTTTTGCATGGAAATTTGCAGATTTATATTGTAGGCCTGTAATTCTTAGTTATAACACACTTAAATCTGTCCAAACAAGAGTCTAGCAGACATCCCGGGTTATAATATAATAAATAACTATAAATAATTATAACAAATAATAATATAATAATAATAAAATTTATTCAATAATGTAATCAAATCAATGAGTGTTTGATGACGAATTTCTCCACAAATCACTATCGCTCAATTCTGCAAGTGATTCTAATTTATTATCGCTGTTTTCTAGCTGGTCTAAAACCACTTTTGACGTAAAGGGACACTTTTTGGTTGCTATGGAAATCTCCAGTTTCTAGGCAGAAAGAACAGTATAAATAATATAAAACTGCATGCAGGACACTGAACAAAGCACTAGGGACAAAAGGGAGGTGAAATAATTTGATACAGTAATGTAATCTGTAAGATTACAGTGTACTGTATGTATTGTGTGTTTTTAACATTTTGAATTTGGTGCCGTGCTCCATCCCTGTGCGTCACAATGCTAGCAGGGAACAGAGCCTGGCACTGTGATGAATCGAGTGGAGGACACAGCCCGTGGACACAGCGGGGAGACATTGCAGGATCCTGGGGACAAGATAAGTAACTTTGCCTGGATCCTGCTATACAATCCCGAGTGTGGCTTTTTGTAATGAAAATTCACCCCGAGCCACACTCGGGAATACCGCCAGGGACGTTAAGAATAACACTTATAAAATCTTAGTTATGCGGTAAAGACAATTTCTCGACTGCAAAAAAAATACCTTACCATATCTCATCTATGTTGAAGGACAGCTTGGAAGTCACAGCCATATATTTTAAGCCCATCGAAAGGCCAAGATTATTACTTTCATTTCATACATCACGTTAAAAGCTGACTGATATCTTAGGTTCTCTGAATATTTTTATGTGTCTATGGGCCTGAAATCCCAGAAAAGTTTAGTGAATCATTCCCTATGTGCATTTTCTCTATTCTGGAAACAACCTTCTCTACCATTTGATGCAACATGAGTGTAATGGTTGAAATTAATTTACAAAATGTAATGCATCCTGCCATTGTTATATGAATTCTGCCAAATTCAGAAATTATGAGCCTCATTGACATATCCAGCCTTGGTGCCCTCTTCCTTTCTCTTCTCTTTTTCATCCCCCCTACCCATTTTTTCATGGTCATGGACAGTACTTGCCTAATTGTTGCATATTTACCCTCATCTGACCCCAGTTCCACTTATGTATTCTAATGTGAACTTCCTTGGACTCATGATGTGTTTAGGACCCTCTCTATGCTGGTTACCACCATTTAGATTTTATAGCCTAAGGGTCTAACTTATTCCTTGTATCTAACTATACTGCTATTTTTAGATTAATTTTTGTGTTACCCCATATGGTTTCCCTTAATTGGTTGCTTACTGTTCTGTTAGTATTAACACGTTTTTCAAATAACAAAAAGTCAAAACACTTAACCAAATAAGGATGTCTTACTAAATTACTACAGTATATTTCTTACCTGATCGCCCCACTCATTAATCACGGGCATATTGATATCATCAATAAAAACTGTCATTTTCTTTCCTGCTGGAGGGCCATATGTTGTTCCCATCCTTTTGTCAATATAACTTTCAATACTCCTCTGGTACATGTTGGGAAGGGTTGCAGAAGAGAAGTTCAATGACTTGGTGATATGAAATTCTGGGTCATATTTACTCATGTAGCCCTTTAAGAAGACACAAACAAGTGAAGAGTTATAAGAAAGAATATAAATGCCCATTGCATTGGTATAATCTCTACAGGTTATACAGCAATAACATTTAAAAACAAAGCCATCTGAGAATTATTATCAAGTCCTGTTTAACCACTTGCCGCCCGCCATATAGCAGAATGACGGCGGCAAAGGATAACAGGGGTGCGCAACGCGGCGAACGGAGGTTCTGTATGTCAGTCTGACACACAACGCAACTCCAATCGAGGTATGAAGCCTCTGACAGAGGCATCTTACCAGGTGATCAGCTGTGACCAATCACAGCTGATAATCGCGTGAACCAGGAAGTGTTGGTAAATGAATTTCCTCGGTTCACGCTGACAGGGAGAGCTGATCGGCGGCTCTCCCTGTCAGAGTGGGGGGTCTGTGCTGATTATCAGCACAGCCCTTATCAAAAGGCGCCTATCAGCTGTCAATCAGTGCCAACACCTGCCAGCCTGTCCCCATAATAAATGCCTGTCCGTGCCCATAAAAGTGCCGATCAGTGGCCACAAATGTGCCAATCATTGCCCAAAAAAGTGCCAATCAGTGCCCCATCAGTAATGCCTGTCAGTGCCCCATTGAAGTGCCAATCAG
Organism: Aquarana catesbeiana; assembly: GCF_042186555.1. Lineage (NCBI taxonomy): Eukaryota > Metazoa > Chordata > Amphibia > Anura > Ranidae > Aquarana > Aquarana catesbeiana. Next base: position 301,990,088 of record NC_133328.1, on the reverse strand, counting down.
AGCCACTCAGTAATGCCTGCCAGTAGCTCCTCATCAGTGCTGCCTATTCAGTGTCACCTATCAGTGCCAATAAGTCCCGCCTATCAGTGCCGCCTATCATTGCCGTCAGTGACACCGATCATTGCCGTCAGTGACACCGATCATTGCCGTCAGTGACACCGATCATTGCCGTCAGTGACACCGATCATTGCCGTCAGTGACACCGATCATTGCCGTCAGTGACACCGATCATTGCCGTCTGTGCCACCTATCAGTGCCCATCAGTTTTTTTTAAATTGTTGGTCTTTTTCCGTTTATAGCGCAAAAATTAAAAAACGCAGAGGTGATCAAATACCACCAAAAGAAAGCTCTATTTGTGGGAAGAAAATGATAAAAATTTAGTTTGGGTACAGTGTTGCATGACCGCGCATTTGTCATTCAAAGTGCGACAACGCTGAAAGCTAAAAATTGTCCCGGGCAGGAAGGGAGAAAGTGCCTGGTATAGAAGTGGTTAAGGTTTGGCATATCTTCAAGCAAAGAAGGAGGTTAATAAAGTGAAGCAGGACTAGTTAACTGACATCTCTTTCCCCCAGAAACAAATTTATGCCAGATGGTTTTCAGATATATTGTTGGAGTATCACAATGCTATGGATTGATTCCAAGCACTTTTTGTGCCAGGCTCCAACAGCAGCAGTTTGTTTCAAGTAAAACTTTTAATTTATGCTGCAAGACAAATGCCTAAATGGGAGTAATGCCAGTTGGTTATAAATGATAAATACTAAATCCAAAAGGAAGTTGGTTTACCCAAGATAACAACTAACAGAGCCACAATAACATATCATATAGGGAACTATAATAAAAACGTACCAACTACATCTTAAGGTAAAATAGGAAAACAACATGTACAGTGTAGTTATATATATATATATTTACTCTGTCTGCAGGTGAAAAGGGAATTTGTTTCATGTTATAAATTCAACACAATATAGCATAATTAAAATGAAAGAGAAAAAAAATGTAGGTACACTACACTGTACAGCAATGCATTGTTTAAATGATTTGACGTGCATCAATGTGGATAGACAAAGGCCACATCATACTATAGAGTTAAGCTGGCCATACATGGATCGAAATTTGGCTGGTTCAGCAGGGACCAGCCAAATTTCAATCCATGTATGGGCAGGCTGATTGTACCCAATTGACTTGGGTCCTACCAGCCTATCAAATCTTTGTACATGCGATTACTGCCAGCAGCTATAACTGCTAGCAGTAATCATTGTATTCTGCTGAATAGTGTTGTGGGAGGCATTCCGCCATCAACACTTTCTGGAAGGAAATACAATCGATTCATCCATGGCTTGTCTTAGGCCCCTTTCACACTGGGGCGGGAGGTGCGTCGGCGATAAAGTGCCGCTATTATTAGCAGCGTTTTACTGTCGTTTTACCAGTGGTCTTCAGCCGCTAGCGGGGCGGTTTTACCCCCGCTAGTGGCTGAGAAAGGGTTAAAAAACACCACAAAGCTCCTCTGCAGAGGCGCTTTGCCGGCGGTATAGCCGCGCTACCCCATTGATTTCAATGGGCAGCAGCGGTGAAGGAGCAGTGTATACACCGCTCCTTCACCACCCCAAAGATGCTGCTAGCTGGACTTTTTTTCCCGTCCTGCTAGCGCACCGCTCCAGTGTGAAAGGCCTCGGCCCTTTCACACTGGAGACACAGCAGCGGCTGTTTCATGTCGGTTTGCAGGCGCTATTTTTAGCGCAATAGCACCTGCAAACCACCCCAGTGTGAAAGGGGTCTAAAAGTAGATGTAATCCCAATCACTGAAATCTTATTACAGGTTTAAAGTATATGTGAACTCAAATTTCCATTTTTCTGTATGTTTAGCATCCTGCCTCACTGTATAAATATTTTTTAAGCAAATATTTTCTTGACTTGAGATACTGAAAGTGACAGTGCTTCCTGTTCCAGGTTTACCATGACCATGTGCAATCCTTTAGTCGATTGTTGGGCTGCCAATCAGGTCTGCTTTTGGTATGCACAGATCTGAAAGGCCCAACTGAACAGTCAATATATTGAAAAATTGATTTTGGATTTGGACACACTTTAATATGTTAATGTCATTTCAAAAGTTGTTATTGATATTTTTTTTAATCGGAAGCTTTCATTACAATACCTGGTGATCCTGCTGTGAAGGTCCTTGTTCAGGAACTTCGTGTTATGGGATAACAAGGCTTTGTCCCTGTTTCCCAATTGTGCTCTTACGTTGACACCCTTTAATTCAGGTTTCTAATGTAGACTACAAATGGCCATTTCAATATACACAGACTACTGCAGCTACCTTCAGGAACCAACAACCCCCCTCCCCAATAAATGCCATCACTGGAGTGCATGTATGTAGAGAAAACGTGGATGCAAAGAGGTTGTAAGGATATCAGCAGCACTGAGATGCAAAAAAAGATAAAAAGTGTGAAAACAGTATTTAATTAAATAAAAAGGCAACTGTGTATGATACATGCTGCTTTAACTAACTAAATATTACAGGTATTTAACTGATAAAATTCTAGAAAAGAGTTGTATGTCCTATGTTTATTTTCCAAGATGATTTTATTTTTTTTCCTTTTGTGCATATTTTAATTTGATTTATACTATTTTTTTTTTGTGTAGATACAAGGGTAATGCACGGCATGAAGCACAAAACAAAGGGAATGTATAGGTTGTAGCAGAATAATTCTATGTTTTAGCAGTTCTTCATGTTCCCTACAAGAATGGTTACTGTGCCAAAATTCACCACAATAAATTGTATTTACTCACCTTGATCATAACTGTCTTTGCTGTGCCCTGCTCACCTATCAGTAAAACTGCTTTTCCTTGTTTCATAATGGTGTGCATTAAGAAATCTGTACGAACATTGTCAACATTTGGAACTAGGATTGAGGTGTATTCTGGTATGGAGTCTTTCGGATAAATATATTCAGGAACCTGTTTGAAAAAACATCAAAATTACAATTACTTTAAACAACGTACAGTATATAATTTTGTTTGTTATTTCTGTACTTACTGTATTTATTGGCGTATAACACTCACTTTTTCACCATGAAAATTGGGTGCAAATAGTGCGTGCGTGTTATACGCCAATACTTCAATTTTAGCTGCCTCGAAGGTGACAGGGAGTGGGGCGGGACAAGCGCCGTCAGATTACATACAATGAGAATCTCCTGTTTACTTGGCGGCCTCTGTAATAGGAAGTCCCGTCTCCTGGGCCGCCATTGGACCACTGTTCTGTCTATCATAGGAGATTCTCACTGTATGTAATCTGTCAACGCTCGTCCCGCCCCCCTCCCTGTCCCCTCTAGGCTGCAGATGGGCATCGATCAGGCTGCACTGATGACAATGGTGAGGCGGCTGCATTGATGTGGACTGGTGAGGCTGCAGATGGGCAAAGTTCCTTATTTAAAATTTAAGTTTTTTTCCTGAAACTCCCCTCTTAAAATGAATGTGCGTGTTATACGCCGATAAATACGGTATTTATGAAATGTCATTGTTGAGCACATATTAAGTCAGCAAATCAAGCTGGACTGCCAGCATGACAAAACATCAGCTACTACTAAATGAAATATAAACCACAACTGTTACATACTATGTTGTACCAATAGATAAAACATAACTTCTATGTCAATGTGTGTTCATATGCTAACAAGGTAAACTTATGATTAAGCCAAACTAAGTGGGGTGTTTGCTCACCCACCAAACCAAAACCTCTGGTTGCAGGAGGAAGTAATACATTTAGCAGCAATATTACTACAGCCAACGAGTCCCAACGGTATAAATCAGTCACCATTCTAATATGGCATATAAAGGGTTCCCAGAGTCTGTGTGTTTTTGGGGGGACATGGAGCTGAATCCAAAGTAACACCAACCCCAGGATCCCCAGGCATACAGCTCACAGAGAGCACCATTCCCCCAAATGCTAGGGCCCATAATCAACAGGAGGTCAGAGGCTGCGGAGGGGACGACAGGGGAGGTCAGAGGCTGCGGAGGGGATGACAGGGGAGGTCAGCTGGCGTGTGCGCAGTTGCATGTTGGCTGGCCCCACAGCCATATTTTTTTCAGGTGCCGCTGCCCTCACAGCGGCCCCAGGGGCAGCCAGGCAGCCCGCCCACTGGGAGATTTCCCGGTATCCCGGTAGGCCAGTCCGGCCCTGTATATTTTTATATATATATATATATATATATGAAAAAAAGTAAAATGTGTCAGTTTATTATTTTATGTTTCATTTTTCTTTTGTGAATGAGTAACCGGGGTACTATGTACCCCTTACTTTTTCACATTTAGGGGCAGTATCTTTGGGACGCTTTATTTAAAGGGGTTTCCAGATTTCCCCACAACCCTGGCTTGGTGGTTGTAAGGGTTTGTGGTGGGGGAAGAGACTCTTGTCTTCATCAAGAGAAGGCCAGGGTGCTTTGCCAGGAGGGTCTCGCCTGGCAAGATATCTTCCCCAAGTTGAGGGCATGTGGCCTGGTATGGTTCAGGTGCAAGCTTACTGCCCCCTTTCCTTTCCAGCCAACTGCATGTTCAGATAAAGGTTCTGGCATGGATTTTGGGAGGAATCCCATGCTGTTTTTTTTTAGCGTGGAGTCCCCTGTCCCTGTAAGCATTTACTCCAAACCCTCATCTAGGATAAGTGTCTATAAATGAAGAGAATCCCTAGTTGTTTTGTTTACAAATGGAATGTAAACAATTGACACTTAGGCTCGGTTCACACTACGGGCGGCACGACTTGCAGGTCGCCTCACCGAGGCGACCTGCACACAACATCCACGGCGACTTGCAAAATTACTTCTGTATAGAAGTCTATGCAAGTCGCCTCAAGTTGCCCCAAAAGAAGTACAGGAACCTTTTTCTAAGTCGGAGCTACTTGCGTCACTCCTATTAGAACGGTTCCATTGTACAGAACGGGAGGCGACTTGTCAGGCGACTAGGTCGCCTGACAAGTCGCCCCTGTGTGAACCGGCACTTACTGTCAATTTAAATTATATTTTGTGTTTTTGTAACTGTCAGTTTTGCCACCCTTTGCTACAAAGAATTTTGCAGTTTTAATGTTTTTCTTTAATCATTATTAAAATATTTGTAATAATTTTTCTGGAAAAATATGTCCCCCATATGTCCCCTTTGTTGGATCTGAGGGGGGGGGGGGTCCCCTTGCTGTTTTTCTAGAACAAAGAAACAGTACAATAGGGAGTTGTTATTTAATGGCGGCACAGTGGCGCAGTGGGTAGCACTCTCGCCTAGCAGTAAGAAGGGTCGCTGGTTCGAATCCCGACCACGACACTACCTGCCTGGAGTTTGCATGTTCTCCCTGTGACAGCGTGGGTTTCCTCCGGGTACTCCGGTTTCCTCCCACACTCCAAAGACATGCTGGTAGGTTAACTGGATCCTGTCTAAATCGGCCCTAGTATAGGTATGAATGTGAGTTAGGGACCTTAGATTGTAAGCTCCTTGAGGGTATAGGGACTGATGTGAATGTATAATATATATATGTAAAGCGCTGCGTAAATTGACGGCGCTATATAAGTACCTGAAATAAATAAATAAATAAAATAAATAATTTAATGGCAAATTTTTAATTTTTTTGTAAATGTCACTTTTGCTGTAGTACATCCTACAGGTGTGCCTATTCACAAGGCAGTGTAGAGCATCCCCAAGTTATCTTACGTTATTTAAGGGAATTTACCCAATTTTAATGTTTCACTTTAACTGCTAGCTGACCAGTCACCGCAGTTATACTGCGCCAGGGTGGCACGGCTGCGCAAATTGCCGTTGCTGTATGTTTCTCCTTTAAGACGTCATAGCAGGCATGAGCCCGCTGCGCGTCCCTGGAGCCGATGCCTGATGTCCACCAGGCACCCCCGATCGCTTGTGACAGAATGAAAACGGGGATGTGTGTGTGTAAACACACAAATCCTGGTTCTCTCAGGGGAGAGGAGACCAATTGTGTGTTCATACTAAGTATGAACACCGATTGGTCTCCTCCCCTAGTCAGTCCCATCCCCCCTACAGTTAGAACACACCTAGGGAACACAGTTAACTCCTTGATCGTCCCAGTGTTAACCCCTTCCCTGCCAGGGATATTTACACAGAAATCAGTGGCTATTTTTACCTCTGATCGCTGTACAAATGTCAATGGTCCCAAAATAGTATCAAAAGTGTCTGAACTGTCTGCTGCAATGTCGCAATCCTGATAAAAATCGCAGATCTCCCCCATTAATAGTAAAAAAAATATATTAAAAAAATTACATAAATCTATCCCCTATTTTGTAGACGCTATAACTTTTGTGCAAACCAATCAATATACGCTTATTACAATTTTTTTTTACCAAAAATATGTAGAAGAATATATATCGGCCTAAAATGATGAAGACATTTTTATTTTTTTATTTTTTGGGGGGATATTTATTATAGCAAAAAGTACAAAATTGTGTAATTTTTTCAAAATTGCCAGTATTTTTTTGTTTATAGCGCAAAAAATGAAAACCACAGAGGTAATCAAATACCCCCAAAAGAAAGATCTATTTATGGGGAAAAAAGGACATACATTTTGTTTGGGTACAACGTCGCACAACTGCGTAATTGTCAGTTAAAGCGACGCAGTGCCGTATCTCAAAAATGGCCTGGTCAGGAAGGGGGCAAATCCTTCCGGGGCTGAAGTGGTTAAGTAGTATTAAAAGAGCTGCTCCCTGCTAAATAGATTTTTTTTTTTGCATTGGTACATATGCTACAGGGCAGTGCCCAGCTCCCCATACCCCATGTTTGACAATCCAGTGCCTATTAGCCTTAATAATGGGCAGAATTTATTTTAAAAATTTGACTTCAATGGGGTTTTGTTTAAACATTTAAACTTCCATGAAGTACAGCATGTTCAACATATTATGTCAAGCTAGCATTACTTCTACATGCAATTGAAAAGAACATTCTGGTCTAAAACAGAATACTAATTAAGTATACAAGTATTCAACAATAAAAGCCATACCGTTTTTTTCAACTAAGTGCTGTACAGTGGCATCTACTTTTATTGATGCCAGAAATAAACATATATTAAAGCTCTTTTATTAAAAACTATGGAAAGATCAGCATTTTAAACCTAAAGATATGTAGTATCAAGAACCAGAACAGTTCTATGAAAACCAAATACATGGCTTTGTTTTCATAGATGGTCATACAGGCTATATACAGGCTATACAAACTGCTATAAACTGTACAGCCTGAACATAAATCATAGAGATATTTACATACCCTTTTGGACCAGTGCTCCCATTGACCATTTTCACTAATGACAAATTCAAAAATGGTTTCATCTCCTTTAACAGCAGGAAGCTCAAGAGGGGCAGAGTGATTGCGGAGGAATATTTCCATCTTCATACGATCCTCAAGCTCCAGCAATGCACCTATTGACCACATCAATGCAAAGACAAATAATCGAGCCAGGTGTTCCTGGCTGGGCTGCTTCTCCTCCTTATCTGAAAGAAGACCCTAGAAGAAGATATGTAATTAATAAAATATGAAGGAGTCATAAATGAAAACTTTAAAGAACCATCAGTCATTGATACTTCAAGATCATAAGGTAAAAGGGTTGGACTTGGAATTGAAATTTAAGATGCAAAAAACTTTGTGTGACACAAACAATAATTAAGACAAAAAAAATACTTGAACATACATGAGTATTCACCCCTCTCCAAACAAGCCAGAGAAAAAGTCCCAGAGAAGTACAGATCAGGGTTGGATTATAAAAAAAAATCCAAACTTTGAATATCCCATGGAGCACCATTAAATTCAATACTAAAAACTGAAAAAATATGGCACCACTACAAAACTAACAATAGAATGCTGTTCATCAAACTCACAGACTAAAAATCAGGGATGCAACAAAGAAGAGTGTCCAGAAAATGTAACTGCTTAAAGAAAAAAAATGTAAGTACGCATTTAGAATATGCCAAACACCAAATGGCAGACTCCCTTAACACAGATAAGAAGGTTCTCTGATCAGATGGAACTAAAACTAAACCTTTTTTGGCTATAATGGAAAACACTACATGTGGCACAAACCAAACACTTCCCACCCCCCTGAGAACACCATCCCCACAGTGAAGCATGGTGGTGGCAGCATCATACTGTGGGGATGGTTTTCACTGACAGGGACTGGAAATCTAGTCAGAATTGAATTAAAGATGAATGGTACTAAATACAGGACAAATCTTTAAGAAAGCTTTTTTCAGTCTGCCAGAGATTTGAGACTGGGGTGGTGGTGAGCCTTCCAGTAGCACAAGGACCCTCAACATACTGCTAAAGCTACACTGGAGCGGTATTCAAAGCCCAGGCGCCAGTCCAGTGGAGAATCTGTGGCATGACTTTTACATCAACGCAACCCTAATGATGAAAGAGCTATAGCAGTTTTTCATCCAATCCCAGTGGCTAGGTGTTCTAACTTAATCGAGACATACCCCAAAAGACTTCCAGCTGTAATTGCAGAAAATGATTCTTCTACAAAGCATCATCTTTTACAGGCAAATATTTATGCATGCTAAAGATTGTTTTTTTTTTTCTTAATTATTGTTTGAGTCTCAGGAAACACATTTTACACCTTCAAAGTACATATGGTTATATATGGTTTAACACTCAAGGAATACCAAGCATTTGAAGTGTCAAATGCAATAGATCAATTAAAGAAAAAACAAATTTGTCATGAAATAATATTGAAAAAGAAAATGATTTAGCTGGATGAAAAACACTATACCAGACTAATTATGTGCATAGTTATGGTCAAATTAAGGCTGGTATTATATAGGTAGTTTTTATGCTAGTGCTTTGCAAGCTCAGGATACAACTGGGATAACAGTAGATTTTTCAGAGCTATTGATGTGCAATATTGTCAAACATATAGAAAACGTTCAAATTGATTTGTGTGGCAGAAGTGCATTGCTAAGATATATGTCCATATTTATTTTGCAATCTTATGTGTAGAGAAGAACAAACTTTATGTAATTACCTGGAGGAGATCAATTGCCTGCCTTATATACATACACTCCAATATCTGCATCTTTGGAGATACAGCAGTGAACACAAAATTAATTAAATCCTGCAAACAGAACACAACAGAAAATTGTTATAAGAAGGCTTTCCAGTCAGATGTTTATAATTCCCAGTGAAAGGCATTCCTTTTTTAAAAGCATTGTACATTTTATTTATAAATTAAGCTAGCATCCAACTGCTATTCTGATTATTGAGGAATTAAAATGTATCTGAATAGTAAAGCTCACATAGAAGTGGACATTTTATGTTTCATTATAACCTATAGCAATATAAAGATTACAATAAAAGATCACTGATATAACACACTATCCATTGACTCTTATGCGCGTACATACAACCAGACTTTCCGGCAGAAAAGGTCAGACGGAATCATTCTGTCGGACATTCCGATCGCGTGTAGGCTTCATCAGACTTTCTTTCTAAAATTCTGACGGACCTAGAAATAGAACATGTTTTAAATCATTCCGACGGACTCAATTCCTATCAGGAAAACCGTTCGTCTGTATGCTATTCCGACGGACCAAAAATGACGCAAGGGCAGCTATTGGCTACTGAACTTCCTTTCTCTAGTCCCGTCGTACGTCATCATGTTCTAAACGAACGGACTTTGGTGTGATCGTGTGTAGGCAAGTCCAATTCATTTGGAACATCGGAAAGACTGTCAGAGTCTACTCTGACGGAAAGTCTGGTCGTGTGTACGCGGCATGAGCTTATCAATCAGTGGAATACTTGGACCTTCTCTAAAGTCATATTCTACTCACAGATGTCTAATCCAGTAATCCTCACAAAGTGATTGCAAGTGTTATAGTGTGAAACTATGAACAGTTTGTGAATACCATACAACTAGCTACTTCATTATTCATCAAATAACTGCACCTTTGATGCATTTTTATGAAGCTATGTACAGTATGTACAGTTTATAGAGTATATAGGTTTTTTAGAACTATGTCTTCCTGTACAGATGACTCCCACTCTCCTTTTTTCTTGTGGTGGGGTCACATTTGTAAAAAGTTAGAAGAAATCACCTTAATGGGATGACAAACACCAGTAAGATCCTGAAAGTGATCTTAACTTGACTCCACTTTATACAACACATAAAAAAAAGTTTTAGCTTAAGGTGAACAGTTGGAAAAAGAAAGATTGTCAATTTACTAAAAGCAAATAGGATTTTTACTTTGTAAGAGGGGTTAATATGAGCCCCTTGACCTGTCATAAGGTCCATAGAGGAACTTTCATTCATCTGCCCATCCTTCAGCCATTAGAGGATGTTTCATTGCTGAAATCCATAGTACAGATTCTATGAATGGAGGAGGGGTGAAAGTGGAGGGCAATGTTAGCATTCTTGACTAGTGCCTATGACAGATTGAGCAACTCATATTAAACCCTAAAGCATCAGAAGATTACCACTGTGGGGATATGCAGGGGGCAGAAGATTGATTTAAACAAAGATAGCGGTCGCTAGCAGAAGGGACACTTCTCATTCAAGGCAAGTACTGTCCATTGTGCTGAAAATAACTAAACTGAAGCTTTAAATTCTGTTCATAGTCTTAGCAAAAATAAAACACCTCTAGCAACCAAGGTGTTCACTATAAATCTACTATAAAGATCAATGCATTGTTGATTTTCAGCTTGCTGGAATATATTTATTTGATCTACCGTGATTAATGTTGCCACTGCATAATGTTAGTAATATTACAGGGTCAGTGCACCTGGTGTACCGAAACCATTTATTTCAGTCAATTGTAAACAGCGGGGTGTACAACCACCCACAGGTTCCTAACATCTCTAAGGGACTAAAAATAGAGACCGCCTTCAAACAGTCACAACAGATGTGTGGATCAGAGAATTCAAATGCAGAGATCTTGCAGCCAGCCAAGTCCCAAAAGACATAAGAAGCCAGTTGGTGGTTCAGGAGGCATGTAATTAAATACAACAGTTTTGATTGGACTGACTTGTTTAGTGCAAAGAAAAGGAAAACAGACACAATATGATATCATGTAAAATAAGCAAAATATCTTACACAGTGATTATTTGATATTTCGTCTCAATTTTGAAAAATAAATTTAAAGATTGGAACTATAAGATTAACCACATTACCAACATTCAAACAGAATATTCTTAAAATGTTATTTTTTTTTATTTATTTGGGATCATACGATTATTAACTGATTATGATCAAACATAATGTTACCTAGATCTCATAAATATACTGTATTTAAGCAGTACAAAGCAACACTGTAGAGCTGTATTAGTAATAAAACCATTACAACTATTTACTATTTGTGGCAATACTACTAAGAATAAGAACTTACACAGGACCCTATCCTCATCCACCCCGGTCCCGCTGACCTGGAGTCCAGCGTTCACCCGCACTGACACATCGGGTCGCCGCTTCACTGGTCCGGGGCTTAGAAATCCCCTGCAGCTCAATCTCCTAAATGTACCTCGTCAAGAGGTACATATAGGAGCATTCTAATTGGTCGGCGCCATCACATGGGCGGTGCTGACCAATCAGAACCCACGTAGCCCGCCCTGGCACCGCAGGCAAAGAGGAGAGAAAGCCGCAGGGATTTCAAATCCCCGGACTGGTAAAGCGGCAATATGATCTGTCAGAATGGGAGATTGCCGGACTCCAGGTTAGCGGGACCAGGTGCGATGGGAAGGGGCTCTAGTGTAAGTTCACCTTACAGATTTTCTGTAAAGGTGAACTTACACTTTAAGTGTTAAATCAGTAATAAACGTAAAAGCAAACATTTATTTTATTGCAGCTTGCCAAAGCTCTCTTGCAGATTGTATCAGTTTACAGGTGGGAGACAAACCATTTACCACTGACAGGGGACTTACAATAGTCAGCTTATTTTTTTTAGACATGTAAACTAATTATCCCAAATGGGAAAAAAAACAGTTTTCTGTAAGTGTGAGCTTTAAATTGTTAGTGAACGAAATGAATACAAATTTATCCAAAATTATGAATTATCTGAAATAACAAAAGCCGTATCTAAACGAATGGAAGGTAACAAATGAATAATAATAAATGATAATAATAAAAACTTTTTATTATTATTATTATTATTATTATTTATTTTTAATTTGTTCCGTTCCATTCGTTTAGATGCAGCATTTGTTATTTTGGATTATTCGTAACTTCGCATAAATTCATATTCATTACGTTCACTAACAGCCAAATTTGCAATGAAATTCCAATACCTATAATTTAATAGTTAGTCATTATTAGTTAGATAGTTAGTTATTCTTTCGGATTTTCGAAGTTACAAATTTACAAATTGCGATCATAACGAATGACCCGAAAAATGGAAAAAAAAAATAAGAATGGAATGAAAAACTAACACATTTTTTGGCAGTGCACGTCTAGTTAGTGTATCCAAATTTGCTAGTACATTTAACAGTCCCACCCCCCCGTCTGCTGTGCTCCTTCATCCAGGGTGAGAGCACTCTAATACAGAAGGTGTTTTACTGGCCAGAGCACAAGATGAAAAGAGATGGAAAAAGCCTAAAAAAGAAAACTAGTGCTACTACTACTACTGAGTGGTGCTACTACACATCTACTGATTGGTAAGCTGCAATGTATTACATTTGTGGTTTTGGGTTTAATACTGCTTTAAAGGGGTTGTAAACCCTAGGTTTTTTTTTGTTTGTTTTTTTTTTTTTTTTATAAAAATAATATATATGCCTATACTTACCTGCTCCGTGCAATCGTTTTGCACAGAGCAGTCCCAATCCTCTTCTTCTGGGGTGATCTCCAGGCCCCTCCTCTTCATTGGGTGCCCCCACAGAAAGTCGTTTTCCATGAGGGGCACACGTGCAGGCTCGCTCCCGAGTCCTGCTGCTGTGTCCATTGACGCAGACATGTCACTGGATTTGATTGACAGCAGTGGGAGCCTACAGCTCCTGCTGCTTTCAATTTGTCCGATGAGGAGAGAGACAGCAGCTGGAGCCGCTGTGCTTGTGCACTTCGCTGGATTGGACTCAGGTAAGAAAAAGGGGGGGTCGGGGGAAGCTTCAGCACAGAACGTTTTTCACCTTAATGTATAAAATGCATTAAGGTGAAAACCCTTGAGGCTTTACAACCACTTTAATACTTGATTTGATTGTAGCCGTATTAGTGCAATTGTGACAGAGAAAATTGAGTACTGTCCGTGATACTTTTTTTATTTGCACTAACATACAATTTTTCAGGACAAGCTTTCGGGGTATGTCCCCTTCTTCAAGGTCCAAGCAGTACTGACTCACAAATTTTTAAGCAATTTTTAACATTCTGCTTAAAAATTTGTGAGTCAGTACTGCTTGGACCTTGAAGAAGGGGACATACCCCGAAAGCTTGTCCTGAAAAATTGTATGTTAGTGCAAATAAAAAAAGTATCACGGACAGTACTCAATTTTCTCAACCACTTTAATGTAATTGCAGCATGATTACCTTATAGTTTTAATACTATGAAAAACTCCTACCAATCGACAATAGCGGCTGTGTAACTGTGTAAAGTAGTGACAACAACCATTCACAGTTCAATGAGAATGGAGCCCAATTAAGCTACAGAAGTTATATTCTAATAATAGTGTACTATGAACAGAGACTTCAGAGGAAATGTCACTGGGGCACAGAGGCTTAATAAATCACAGTAAGACCGTGGCAAGAATAAATTACATGTTGTGCAAATGTATTAGTGCATACAGTACCTCATTATGGAAATCTTACAATGGACACTGTAAGCTGCATGATCTTTATTCATTTTAAATATATTGCAACTTTACTGTATAGTCATTATTTAATACATACTGTGCTACCCAAATGAAAACATCTATATAAAATACTTAAAGAGACACCATCAATTTGCCCATTCAAGGCATAGTGACAGTGTCTGCAGATAGTCCACAACCACGGGCTGTTATACTTACAGAACCACACTTCCATATTGCCTCCCCATACTAATGCCCCGTACACACGGTCGGATTTTCCGACGGAAAATGTGTGATAGGACCTTGTTGTCGGAAATTCCAACCGTGTGTAGGCTCCATCACACATTTTCCATCGGAATTTCCGACACACAAAGTTTGAGAGCTTGCTATAAAATTTTCCAACAGCAAAATCCGTTGTCGGAAACTCCGATCGTGTGTACACAAATCCAACGCACAAAGTGCCACGCATGCTCAGAATAAATTAAAAGACGAAAACTATTGGCTACTGCCCCGTTTATAGTCCCGACGTACGTGTTTTATGTCAATGCGTTTAGAACGATCAGATTTTCTGACAACTTTGTGTAACCGTGTGTATGCAAGACAAGTTTGAGCCAACATCCGTCGGACAAAATCCATGGATTTTGTTGTCGGAATGTCCGATCAATGCCCGACCGTGTGTACAGGGCATAACACAGCAGAGCTTCTGGAAATTAAAACAAAAAACAGGTGATCTTCCCAATGTAAAAGTACTGTGCTGAAAGGCCAATCATTAGCCCTGAATACTGTCATGTTGGGGTCTGACATCCTCCCCATCTAAGATTATACGTTAGCTGCACAAGAGCTTAGACATCCTGAGATGTTGCAGCTGGGATGGGAAGCAATATAGCTGATAACTGTAAAGCCTGGGGGGTAAAGCTATCTGCAGAAACTACCACTCTGCCCACCAGGGCAAAATGACAGCCTTTCTTTAATATTAAATAACAATACTGATTACTCAACAATTTATTGTGCTCTCTTTGTACTGTCACATGTTTATTGTACTATACATATATTTATTAGGCCCTCTGAAAATTATCAGAATACTAGTCTTAAAGAAATGGTCATCTACCTGTAGGAACGCATTAAACCTGGTTACACATATAGAAAATGTTTGCACCAACAAATAGACTTTTCTGTACTAAGGCAAAATATAATTTACAATATTACGTAGTAACCAGCTGGAAATATTCTCAAATATGCAATTCAAAATACTTCTCCAAGCCCCTTTTTATCCAGAAAATCCTAAATCCAAAGCATATTTGCTAGATAGAGCCTGCACCAGAAAGATGAGCAGTTTTCATAAATGAAGACACAGGTAGCACATACAGGTTTATGGAGCCAAATATCTGTTACCCTTTATCATTAGGAATATTCTTCCCATTGCTGGTTAAAAAAACTGTTTGATTTAGAGGGTTGGTCGCACTACTTATTCATAGACTAAGCACCCAAGCACAGGAGATTATTTTTGTTTTGGTGAAAAAAACCCTATGATTTATGAGGAATACTCAGTTTGCTCTTGACTCTTTTCTGCTATCTTGTTTTAATTTTTACCATTTTTTGACTATGAATTTGAATATTTGCTAAAAAATACTTATTTCATATAGAATGTACCATTATTAGGCACTGCCCAATAAAACACAATATAGCATAACACATTGCGTTTTGCTGATATTAAAGTATATCACAGAATGAAAGCTGAAAGGAGAATCTAGAGCGTTTTTTTTTTTTTTTAAGTTTCCTTCTTAAACTGTGGGGTTCAATGTTTTGTACAATATCCAGTTTCCTGAATGGAAGTTCCCCTGTAGAATACAGTAGCTATACAGTTAAAATATTGGCATTATATATTGCCCAAATCACTTTAAAATACTAAAAGTTACAAGGCAAAAACTAGAAAAGAAAAGAATCCCTACACAGGGCAAAGCAACAAGTAGACTGAATGCCTACATTCAGGCAGATTTGAAAGAAACAAATTAATGTACCCATGTATTAAATAGTACATCATTGAATTTATTTTTAAATAAAAGCAATATAAGCACCTGAATTAGGCCTGGAATCAGTCATTTGCAGACCTTGTACAGCAAACCTCAGAATGGGGGATGATAGAATTAGCACAAGGAGCCAATCATTTATGCTGCAGCGCAACAGGCATGCAGATCACAGAATATAGCAGAATGGCAGAGCGAAGAGCTCATCAGCTTTCAATGTTTTGACACACGGGCAAAAGGAGGAGGAGACCTATAATTCCCCATACACACGGTCGGACATTGATCGGACATTCCGACAACAAAATCTATGGTTTTTTTCAGACGGATGTTGGCTCAAACTTGTCTTGCATACACACGGTCACACAAAGTTGTCAGAAAATCTGATCGTTCTAAACGCGGTGACGTAAAACACGTACGTCGGGACTATAAACGGGGCAGTAGCCAATAGCTTTCGTCTCTTAATTTATTCTGAGCATGCGTGGCACTTTGTGCGTCGGATTTGTGTACACACGATCGGAATTTCCGACAACGGATTTTGTTGTCGGAAAATTTTATAGCAAGCTCTCAAACTTTGTGTGTCGGAAATTCGGTTGGAAAATGTGTGATGGAGCCCACACACGGTCGGAATTCCATCGGAAAATCCGACCGTGTGTACAGGGCATAAGTGTTACTGAACTATGTAAATCTCAGATCCTGTCACTTTTCTCTGAAAGGACAGAGTGGAAAAAATAATGAAAGATGCCTTTACATGAGTAACATTCTGTGAGCAGAAACATTGAAGGATTATTTACCTGAAAGATGCTGTCGAAACAGTTCCATAATACATCATGCTGAGTAAAAGGTAGGGTCTTCAACCAGGCCTTCAGGACAGGTCTCCAGTCTAGTACAGAAGAGCTCATAAAGACCATGCCATTGCGGGATACAGTGGCTGGGGAGGCATTGTCAATGTTGTGTGGTTCAAATACAATTTTACAATTAGGTGCCATTGGAATACGATCACCATTAGCCAACGTGAGCGTTTTGTTGTCATCCAAAACCGAATTCAAATTTTCGATCCATATTGCATCAACAGGTCCATCTAAGACTATCCATATGTGCTCTCCCTGAAAGACATTCCAAAAGACATAGCTTTAGATGAAAAAGCCAGAGAGTAGAGTTCTTCAAGTTATTATTATACAGGATTTATATAGCGCCAACAGTTTACACAGCGCTTTACAATAAAAAAGGGAGACGATACAGTTATAATACAATAAAAAACAAGAAGATTAAGAGGGCCCTGATCAGAAAAGCTTACAGTCTAATAGGGTGGGGCAGGTGGTACAAAATGTTGTAACTGTGAGGAATGAGCTGATGGAAATGGTAAAAGATTAGTTGGAGACATGATAGGCTTTCCTGAAGAGATGAGTTTTCAGGGATTGCCTGAAGGTAGCAAGAGTAGGGGATAGCCGGACAGGTGGAGGTAGCAAGTTCCAGAAGATGGGACAGGCTTTGGAGAAATCCGGGAGATGAGCATGGGAGGAGGAGACGAGAGAGCTTGAGAGTAGGAGGTCTTGAGAAGAGCGGAGAGGACGATTTGGGTGATATTTGGAGACAAGATTGGTGATGTAGCTCGGGGCAGAGTTGTGAATGGCTGTGTATGTTGTGGTTAGTATTTTGAATGTAATTCTCTGGGTGATTGGGAGCCAGTGTAGGGATTGGAGATAAAAGAAAAAAAGGCGCCTCTAAGTGCAGAATTAAAACTTTTAATATCCCCAAACAAGATTAAAAACACTTACAGAATCAAGAATAAGAAGAGGCATAACATGGATGTATGAAGCAGGTGATCCGGCATCAGGAGGTCCCAGTGTATCACAGATTTCCAGGGATAACGATATGCAGCAGCAGAAGGTCCCGGGATAACCAGCAGGTGAACACCCCAGGCTCTGGGAATACTGATGAAGCAATCGCGTCGTCTGAGTCAGCATGGAGCATGAATCCCGAAAATTACATCAGAGGGAGGGGACAACAACCAGCATGGACCGCAAACAAGAAATATGTCATCAAAATGGGACGTGTTTTGGAACTGCTGATTGGTTCCTTCTTCCAGCCAATGACAACAGGTTTGTAGAAGCTGAGCTTCTTATAGTCTATGGGCGGAGCTGTGGGTGGGGCTATAAGTGGTGATAAGGGAAAAAAAACAATGCTGCAGCATCCCAGGAAGTAGTGTGATCCATGGCCATAGAACTGCACAGTAAACATAAAGACAGAGCGGGATGCAGCCCGCACACGAAAAAGGACAAATACAGCAAGTATATATAAAAGGAAAGGAACTTGAAATCAATGAAAAAATATGTATAAAATGGAACAAAACGGTCAAACCATACATTGCTCCTCAGTAGCAGATGCCACTAAAAATTAATTGTTTAAAAAATGATCACTGGATCAATATATGGGGATAACAAACAGAATAAAGTAAATAGGTATACATGCGTGTGCATGCGTGTGCATGCATGCGCGCACAAGAAACAACCACAGACGCAAAAAAAAATGCATAGATGCAAAAAAACACATAGATGAAAGAAAAGAAAAAATGCATAGATGCAAAAACAAAACAAAAAACGCATAGATGAAAGAAGAAAAAAATTTTTAAAAACGTCCATTGGATGAATCATTATGCGCACACGCATACACACACACATGCACACATCCTATAGGAAAAACAGAATACAATTGGCCAATGGAGGACATACCTTAAGGGAATATGGGCACTGTATAATGAGCATACATATGAAAATGAGGATGTAATGGTGAATGAAGTTCTAAAGTATGGCAATGATTTCAAATTCCTCATTTAACCCTCCAGGGGCCAAAACATTTAAAGAGAAAATCCAATACATCTCTCTGTGGCAAAGCTTTCAGAAACGCTCAGCTGGGGGGAGGTCTCTAGGCATCGCCTCAATAACCCAAACCATTAGACCTTCAGTGGATTTGTTATGGTATTCGAGATAGTGCCTAGGGACACTATGAGTGTCTAATCCATCAGTAATGAAGCGGCGATGTTCGCCAAATCGCTTACGTAATGGTCTGATAGTTCGCCCAACATAAAAAAGGCCGCATGGGCATGTCAAACAATAGACTACATGGTCAGAAGAGCATGTGTGAAAGCCCTTGATAGGATATGTTTTACCTTTCACACAAAAATCCTTCTGGCCATGTTTAACAAACCGACAGGTCTTACATAGCGAAACATGCCCGAGATGGCTAGAAAGGTTGGAAGGGAATAACCTTGGCGTAATGGTTTACCCTTAAGTTTACTAGGTGCCACCTTACTTTTAATATTCGGGGGTAATAAATCGCAAATCATCCTTATTGTTGTCAGCATGGGTGAGAGGACGTGGTTGGATAGGTGCATCTCTGTAGTGAGCGTAAGCTCAATCCACTGATGGTCTAATGGTTTGGGTTATTGAGGCGATGCCTAGAGACCTCCCCCCAGCTGAGAGTTTCCGAAAGCTTAGCCACAGAGAGATGTATTGGATTTTCTCGTTGAATGTTTTGACCCCTGGAGGGTTAAATGAGGATTTTGAAATCAGTGCCATACTTTAGAACTTCATTCACCATTACATCCTCATTTTCATATGTATGCTCATTATACAGTGCCCATATTCCCCTTAGGTATGTCCTCCATTGGCCAATTGTATTCTGTTTTTCCTATAGGATGTATGCGTATGTGTATATGCGTGTGCGCATAATGATTCATCCAATGGACTTTTTAAAAAAATTTTTTTCCTTGCATCCATGCGTTTTTTGCATCTATGCGTTTTTTGTTTTGTTTTTGAATCTATGCATTTTTTCTTTTCTTGCATCTATGCGTTTTTTTGCATCTATGCATTTTTTTTGCGTCTGTGGTTGTTTCTTGTGTGCGCAACACGCATGTATACCTATTTACTCTATTCTGCTTGTTGTCCCCATATATCGATCCAGTGATCATTTTTTAAACGATTCATTTTTAGTGGCATCTGCTACTAAGGAGCAATGTACGGTTTGACCGTTTTGTTCCGTTTTATACATATTTTTTCATTGATTTCAAGTTCCTTTCCTTTTATATATACTTGCTGTATTTGTCTTGCCATTTTTCGTGTGCGGGCTGCATCCCGCTCTGTCTTTATGTTTACTGTGCAGTTCTATGGCCATGGATCACACTACTTCCTGGGATGCTGCAGCATTGTTTTTTTTCCCTTATCACCACCCATAGCCCCACCCACAGCTCCGCCCATAGACTATAAGAAGCTCAGCTTCTACAAACCTGTTGTCATTGGCTTGAAGAAGGAACCAATCAGTAGTTCCGAAACGTGTCCCATTTTGATGACATATTTCCTGTTTGCGGTCCATGCTGGTTGTGGTCCCCTCCCTGTGACGTCATTTCCGGGATTCATGCTCCATGCTGACTCAGACAACGCGATTGCTTCACCAGTGTTCCCAGAGCCTGGGGTGTTCACCTGCTGGTTATCCTGAGACCTTCTGCTGCTGCATATCGTTATCCCTGGAAATCTGTGATACACTGGGACCTCCTGATGCCGGATCACCTGTTTCATACATCCATGTTATGCCTCTTCTTATGCTTGATTCTGTAAGTGTTTTTAATCTTGTTTGGGGATATTAAAAGTTTTAATTCTGCACTTAGAAGCGCTTTTTTTTCTTTTTTCTTTTTTTCTTTTATCTGTTTTCTATTAGAGATTGCTTCCCTCTTTGAGTGCAGCCCTAAGTGTTTGAAGACCACTTCATCCATCCAACAAAGACACTAACTGCTGGGTCCTGACATTCTAAGCGCCTTTGACATACGTTTTATCTAGTGTAGGGATTGGAGGAGAGGGTTGGCAGACACTGAGCGGTTGGTAAGGTGTATAAGTCTGGCAGCAGCATTCATGATAGACTGAAGAGGGGATAGCCTATGGAGAAGCAGGCCAATGAGAAGGGAGTTGCAATACTCAAGGCGAGATATAACAAGGGACTGGGTAATAACACAAAAATACAGGCAGTGCTCCAAAAAAAAGAAAACAATAAAATGAGCTTCTGATACCTACCTTTTTTGCTTTTAAGGTTTTTCTCCACAAAGTTGAAAATATGCCATCAGTCCAGTCATTTGTGGCCACATCAAGGGTGCCAAACATTTGGGAGGCAGTGATAGCTTTAGGGTTCATTCTCATCTCTTTGTGAGGAGCTCCACAATCTGTCATTGCTTTCATGAGGACATTGATACATTTGGTTTTGCCGGCACCACTAGGTCCAAGTGTCATCATTCCTTAAAAACAAAATTCAAGGTTGTACTTATATCACAGGGTAACCTCAGATAAACATAATTATATTGTAGACATAACTAAGTTGAAACGATAGATTAAAAAAACGTTAAATTAATTTTTTTTTTTTTTTTTTTTTTAGCCTTCCCACTATAAATTTAGTAATCTGTATTATTTTAGAAAGATGACCCATAATAAATTATATTGTACTGTGGAAATAAGACATTTTCATTCAAAACCAGCTTGATTGTTAAGCAGGTGTGAACAAACATTTTTGTCCTCTTGAATAGCATTTTAAAAAGTAATGTATTTCTATAATACACTACCAGTTTCCTTATACGTATTTGTTTACAACACAAATCATTTTACTTGCTAACAGCAGAAATATTCTTTAGCTATTGATGAAAGATAAAATCTATCCACTCTCAAGATATTAACAGTTCTTGACAGTAAAGCTGTTAGGTCTCCTACCTCGCTCTGCAATGTTCACTAGCAAGCGCCCGTCCTGTCCCAATCAGCGTGATGACGTCACCATTGGCAGTCGCTTTACCCAACTCGGACGCGTTTCGACATCATCTGCGGGTGGGCCAAGCGACTGCCAATAGTGACATCATCACGCTGATCGGGACGGGCGATCTCTAGTGAGCATTGCAGAGCGAGGTAGGAGCTTGGTATCTGATCCCGCACAGATGTGGATGATGTCAATGTGATTTATTGCTCGGTTTTATGTTTACATTGTAAGTGCAATACTTAGGAGGGGGTTGGGAAGTTGTGATTAAAGCATTTTAAACGGAATTATGCTATGGATATTTCTTTCTGCTTTTGCATGAGAGTATCAGTGTAAAGATCAAACTTCTGAGCCGCAGTATGGGATGGAAAATACCCATTCATTAACTGACACTGTGACCATTGATGCCTATTTTCCAGCTCAGTCTGATAAGCATATTTCCTATAGGGGTGATTTGTCCCCCGATTTTTCTCACGAGTGGAGGTGATGGTGGTAGAATATCCTTGAACATAAGTGAATGGGACTTTTTTCCAGACGGGATTTTTTTCACTATATATGAACTGAGGAATTTATCACCAACTGTCACTTTAATACCATTTTCATTTCCTGCATTGACACATGCATTGATGTTATGGTATCTTCATGTAGCGCTGCCTTATTTTGTTTGTTATATGTACCCATATTGTCAGTTTGACAGGTGAACGGTAGCAGCTACAACCTTGATTGGTTTTGTTTGTGAGGGAGGTGTATTATAGTCCACCTACCTGTGATTCATCTCACTTAATTCATGAGCGCTTAGATTTAGGGAGGACCAGTATTTTGTTTTGTTCACAGGCCTGTACATGTGCTTTCTTGAGCAGGGGACTTTGCGGGCGCTGCATGATTTCAGTCCTTCGCGGTGTAGTTACCAATTATTTTCTTGGTGACTATGGTCCCAGCTGGCTGCATTGAGGTCATTGACAAGATTCTCCCATGTAGTTCTGGGCTGATTCCTCACCGTTCTCCTGATCATTGAAACTCCACGAGCTGAGATCTTGCATGAAGCCCCAGACCGAGGGAGATTGATAGTTATTTTGTGTTTCTTCCATTTGAAAATAATTGCACCAACTGTTGTCACCCTCTCACCAAGCTGCTTGGCGATGGTCTTGTAGCCCATTCCAGCCTTGTGTAGGTCTACAATCTTGTACCTGACATCCTTGGAGAGCTGTTTTGTCTTGGCCATAGTTGAGAGATTGGCATCTGATTGATTGATTGATTGCTGTGGACTGGTGTCTTTTATACAGGTAACAAGCTGAGATTAGGAGCACTCCCTTTAAGAGAGTGCTCCTAATCTCAGCTCATTACCTGTATAGAAGACACCTGAGAGCCAGAAATCTTTCTGATTGATAGGGGATCAAATACTTATTTCACTCATTAAAATGCAAATATTTCTGAATATTTTTGTTGTTATTCTGTCTCTCACTGTTAAAATAAACCTACCAACAAAATTATGGACTGATCATTTCTTTGTCAGTGGGCAAACGTACAAAATCATCAGAGAATCGAATACTTTTTTCCCACACTGTATCAGATTTGACTGGACAGAAATGCCAACCCTTTTGGCTGGTAAAACAACTCCTTTATTTGTATTTCAACTATGGATTCAGCTGTTTTCCTGGAGTTCAGCTTTAATATAGATTAAATACATGGTATACATATTTTGCATCATATTGCCATAATAAAAACATAAATGTGATTTAGATAAGACATGCAGGTGTTTTCAGCTGTTATGTTCATCCTGCTCAGTGCCAGATTTGCATGCTTACCATGTCTCACTAGCTGTGTCTCATACAGCTGGATAAGTTTCAGAATCCAAGGAGGATGATGGATAAGGCCAGCTTCTTCTGTCTGTTTCTGTATGGCTGCTTCCAGCTCTGGATAACCAGCTTTATCCAGAGTTATTCCAGGGAACAAATCATTTATCAGACTCATAAACAATGGCTCGTCTTCATCCACCTAAGAGCACAGCAACATTTTATTGTATTACTGTGTGCAATGGTTCTAATGTATGTAAATTTTCCTGCTATTTTCAGAATCTTTTAAAATTATTTACTGTGAACATGTTCTGTGAAATGGCACTATCATAAACACGATAATTTGAACAAAACAAAAGTGTCAGTGATTTTAAACGACTTAAAAAAAAAAAACGAAAAAAAAAACAATTATATGCCACAAAGTTATCTAGGGATAGGCCTTTTTAATATTTTTGCTTTATAAACCACAATTAAAATATTTTGACATTTTATTTTTGTCACCTTACTGAAGCCAGATCAGTACAAGAAGCACTGCTGTGTCATCTTAAAGTATGAAGATTTTTTCAAAGCTTTTGTGCTTTCTATATTTGCATTCACTATGGTTCCTTTCCTTTTATAACACTTATGCCCCGTACACACGGTCGGATTTTCCGACGGAAAATGTGAGATAGGACCTTGTTGTCGGAAATTCCGACCGTGTGTAGGCTTCATCACACATTTTCCATCGGATTTTCCGACACACAAAGTTGGAGAGCAGGATATAAAATTTTCCGACAACAAAATCCGTTGTCGGAAATTCCGATCGTGTGTAAACAAATCTGACGGACAAAGTGCCACGCATGCTCAGAATAAATAAAGAGATGAAAGCTATTGGCCACTGCCCCGTTTATAGTCCCAACGTACGTGTTTTACGTCACCGCGTTTAGAACGATCGGATTTTCCGACAACTTTGTGTGACCGTGTGTATGCAAGACAAGTTTGAGCCAACATCCGTCGGAAAAAATCCTAGGATTTAGTTGTCGGAATGTCCGAACAAAGTCCGACCGTGTGTACGGGGCATAACACCAAAAAGTAGCTATAGAGGTCAGGCCTATATCATACAGAAGCTTTGGAGCATAGTATTGTACATTATCTATATGCATCCGTTGTCAGGATTCACATTTTATATAATCTAAGGCCCCTTTCACACGGACGGATAGAATGGTGCTTTTAGCTGTGGATTTTCTAGTTTTCTACCGCATCTAAAAGCACACAATGCTTTCCTATGGCCCCATTCACACACTGCGTTTAGCTGCGATTTGGTTGCATGTTTAGTTTAGTTTAGTTAGTTCCGTGCAGGATAGAAAAAATAGAATTGACTGCGTCCAGGAGCGATTTAGCGCAGATATCCGCACATAACCGCAGGTAATGGCAGTGCACTGTGTCAGCTGCGGATAACAGTGCCGAGCTGCTCATCGGGAAAGGAAAAATGTTTTTTTCCTTTCCCAATGAGCGACAAGCATGGGCATCCGACTTGGATCCCCGCCAATGCCCGGCACTGTTTGGTATGAATCTTGAGGGGGAACTCCACGCCAAATTTTAAATAAAAAACCGGCATGGGTTCCCCCTCCAAGAGCATAGCAGGCCCTTCAGTCTGGTATGGATTTTAAGGGGAACCCCCTACGCCGAAAAAACGGCGTGGGGTCCCCCCAAAATCCATACCAGACCCTTATCCTAGCACGCAACCTGGTCGATCAGGAAAGGGGGTTGGGACGGGTGAGTGCCCCCCCCTCTGGAACCGTACCAGGCCGCATGCCCTCAACATGGGGGGGTTGGTGCTTTGGGGCAAGGGGGCCCCCCACCCCAAAGCACCTCGTCCCCATGTTGATGAGGACAAGGGCCTCTTCCCGACAACCTTGGCCGTTGGTTGTCGGGGTCTGCGGGCAGGGGGCTTATCGGAATCCGGGAGCCCTCTTTAATAGGGGGGCCCCCAGACCCCGGCCCTCCACCCTATGTGAATGAGTATGGGGTACATGGTACCCCTAACCATTCACCTAGGAAAAAGTGTCAATTAAATAAAAACACAGTAGACAGGTTTTTAAAGTGATTTATTAGGCAGCTCCGGGGGTCTTCTTCCGACTTCGGTGGTCTTCTCCCTTTCTCCGGTGTCATCTCTGCGCTCTCTGGTTCTTCTCCGGTTCCTTCTTCCTTCTGCCGGGCTCCTCCGCTATCTTCTGCTCTTTTGTCGCTCTTTTGCTAGCCGAGGAGCCTGGTCTCCCGAGAGGCCTTCTTTCCTCTTCTCTTCCTGAGATTCACCCGGTGACCCCGCCCCTTATGCCGTCACAGTCCCTTCATGCCTCCGCTAGCAAAAGAGCGGAAAAAGAGCAGAAGATAGTGGAGGAGCCCGGCAGAAGGAAGAAGGCACCAAAGAAGAACCAGAGAGCATGAAAACGACACCGGAGAGAGGGAGAAGACCACCGAAGTCGGAAGAAGACCACCGAAGTCGGAAGAAGACCACCGAAGTCGGAAGAAGACCCCTGGAGCTGTCTAATAAATCACTTTAAAAACCTGTCTACTGTGTTTTTTTAATTGACACTTTTTTCCTAGGTGAATGGGTAGGGGTACCATGTACCCCATACTCATTCACATAGGGTGGGGGGCCGGGATCTGGGGCCCCCCCTATTAAAGGGGGCTCCCGGATTACGATAAGCCCCCCCGCCCGCAGACCCCAACAACCAACGGCCAGGGTTGTCGGGAAGAGGCCCCTGTCCTCATCAACATGGGGACAAGGTGCTTTCCTTGTCCCCAAGGACGCCCCCCTTGCCCCAAAGCACCAACCCCCCCATGTTGAGGGCATGCGGCCTGGTACGGTTCAGGAGGGGGGGCGCTCACTGGTCCCCACCCCCTTTCCTGACCGACTGGGCTGCGTGCTCAGATAAAGGTCTGGTATGGATTTTGGGGGGGGACCACACGCCGTTTTTTCGGCATAGGGGGTTCCCCTTATAATCCATACCAGACCGAAGGGCCTGTTATGCTCTTGGAGGGGGAACCCATGGCGGTTTTTTATTTAAAATTTGGCGTGAAGTTCCCCCTCCAGATTTATACCAAACAGTGCCGGGCATTGGCGGGGATCCAAGTCGGATTCCCGTTCAATACGAGTCGGTACCCTGTCGGGTTGCTATGGAAATGGCAAACCGCAGCTAAACGCAACCGCAGCTAATTGCACTGTACAAATGCAGCTGATCGCAGTGCCTGGAGTCTTGAATTTCACAGAAAAAAAACCATGCTTTTAACTGCGGCAGAATAGCCGTCCGTGCGAAAGGCGCCTAACTGTTCAGAAAAACCCAAACTGGTACAAATTGACTCACATCATGCCTAAGAAGTCTTTCCATTCCGAACGCCTGCTCAACAAATTCTTATTTGCAGGGTTAATGAATGTAGCTTAGCATAGACCAAGCAAGACTAAATTTAAAAGAAACACGCACCATACCAGTCTTTTAAGGCAAGCTATTTTGACTGGTTTGGCCAATATGCTACCCATTCATGATGTAGGGATAACAATAGCAACTGCACACTCTACCAGACCAATCTCAGATGGGCTTTGGTCTTTACAGTCAGTGCAAAAATAAAATATGTTAGCATATACAGTATAAATATTTGTAGATAAGAAAATAATGTGGCCAAGTACATTGGTAAGGTCTCAAAAAATCTAAAACACTTCTGTAAATGGTAGCTGTAGCTATGGCTGGTGGGGCATGCAACGCCATGCTGCAATATATGAGTAAGCCCAGTGTTTGAGTGTCATTCTAAAGCTGGCCATACATTATACAATTTTCTTACTCAATTTCTTTTAGATGTACCTTCAACTATGTATTGCAATGGCCTGCCTGATTGCATACAAATTGAAAGTGTTTTGGTTTGACCTCATACTATATGGCTATGGTAAATCTAAAGGAAGATTGTACAAGAAAATTGTTGACTGTATGGCCAGCCTAAGATCTGGTGTGTACTTAGTGGTAGACCTTTTGTCCTTTATCCCCTTCCCGCCGACCGTACGCAGATATGCGTACTCGGCTTTCCGGGGTTATACCGGGATGATGCCTGCAGCTGCAGGTATCATCCCGGTACCGTTGTTTCCAGCGGGCGATCGGCTACCCGAGTATAACAACCGATGCGGCTAAAAGCCGCTCGGCTGTTATACCGGAGGAGCGGGAGGGGACATCCCCCCCCTCCCGCCGCCTCCCGCCGCTGTTACCGGGCCTCCCGTGCGATCGGGAGGCCCGGTGTCCGATCGGGTATCTTCGGCAGCTGGGGGCGGGCTGGAACGAAGCTGTCATGACGTCACTTCCCGTTTACTCGGCTGCCAATGGCGCCGAATTTAAAAAAGTACACAGTATTCAGAATCGCCGTTTTCGGCAATCTGAATACTTTGAAGTGTAAAGGAGGGATGGGGGGTCTTTTAGATACCCCATCCCTCCATAAAGAGTACCTGTCACCACCTATTACTGTCACAAGGGATGTTTACATTCCTTGTGACAGCAATAAAAGTAAAAAAAAAAAAAATTTTTTTTAAAACACAATTTATAAAGTAAAAAAAAAATGAAAAAAATAAAAAAAAAATAAAATATTTTTTAAAGTGCCCCTGTCCCCGCGAGCTCGCGCAGCGAAGAAAACACATATAGAAGTCACGCACGCATATGTAAACGGTGTTCAAATCACACATGTGAGGTATCGCCGCGATCATCAGAGCAAGAGCAATAATTCTAGCCCTAGACCTCCTCTGTAACTCAAACCTGGTAACCGTAAAAAAATTTGAAAGCGTCGCCTATGGAAATTCATAGGTTCCGTAGTTTGTCGCCATTCCACGAGTGCGTGCAATTATAAAGGGTGACATGTTTGGTATCTATTTACTCGGCGTAACATCATCTTTCACATTATACAAAAAAATTGGGGTAACTTTACTGTTTGGATTTTTTAGAATTCATGAAAGTGTCCCTTTTCCAAAAATTTGTGTTTAAAACACCGCTGCACAAATACCGTGTGATAAAAAATATTGCAACAATCGCCATTTTATTCTCTAGATTCTCTGCTAAAAAATATATATATAATGTTTGGGTACTCTAATTAATTTTCTAGCAAAAAATACGGATTTTAACTTGTAAACACCAAATTTCAAAAATAGGCTTAGTCATGAAAGGGTTAAATGCTACAATCTCTGTACTCATGCCAGACTATACCCTAAAGCCTGTGGCATGTATGAATCATGCCTGTAGATGGTAAAAATCCCATGAGCTATCAGTGGCCAGAAAAAATATTATGCAATTTATCTTTTTGTCCTAGCTATTGATGGACAATGTAGCTAAAATACAACTAAATATCCAACTTAAATGGCAAAAGCAAAATTAAAAGCCCTTCCGATACAGGGAACAGTAAAGTGGGCACCGTTACTTGTTAAAACGTGCATAACATCCACTCTCTGTTACATGCAACATGTACTGTAGTTTAATTTTCTTTTAAAATGGTAAAGCCATAACAACAATGGCCATTGAGTTAAGTGAGATAATTGCCAAATAATTGCCAGATAAATAAACATTATAAAGACTGTATAGCAACAATTACACTGAAGTGATTTCAGCATAAACGGACTGTACAGGAACAAAAACAATGTAAGATAACTGTTTCAGGTTATTAAGTTGATGCTCATGGATGTAAAATCCTAGAGATGAATATTGCCTTAGGCATAGGTGACAGCGGGAGGACAGTTAATTATATTTTTACTGTATGGTCTATAGTCACATGGTGAGGTTGTACATAGTTACTTCTAAATGTCATAATGAGGATCAATGCATTAACCTAGCATTACAGTATGTTTTAGAGTAGTTTATAGCTGATCTTTTTTTTTTTTTCATTGAGGCTAAAGGTTTCACTATAAACAATCATATAATCAGTATCTTATGCATCTGTTAGAAATATAAATTGTAATGGTGACATTATTTTTTGTCTTTTGCTTCAAGTGCATATTCTGTATGTTCTCAAAGTTATTTTCTTATGTAACTTGCAAGCTGACATATGTCAAATGGAGAAAATCTGAAATATTAACATGCAGGATCGTATCTAAAATAGTTATGTCACCCGTTATGCCACCACCATGTCATTTGGCTGATTCACCATTTATATAAATATCTACAAGAAAACCAGTGGAACATACAAGCTTTGACAGGTTCATGTCACGTAGAACTCTCATTACTACTGTCTTCTCTGGCTCTTCAGGATTGGATCTTTTCACTGCTCCCAGAGTTCTAAGGACAGAGAGGATATTCCGCAATCCAAAGTCATAATGAACCTGAAAATAAAAATAAGCAATAATGTATATAATATATGTACTAAGTTAAATTTACCCAAAATGTACCTTGAACATGTGCACCTTTTATATTCAGAGTTACTAACAAGACCTGCTCTCCTGGACAATAATAGGAATTTATTTTCTTATTTATGCAAGAATTTCCAATATTCGATGAGTACATGGAGAACTAACAATTTACAAATATTTGTGATTATACTTGTCACAGCATTGCACATGCACCTTTGTTGTTGGCAAAATGTAGGCAAGCAAGAATTAAAAACTAACACGTACACCAAGTACAATAAATTCTAAATGCAAAACTTTCAATGAGCAACAGTTTTAGTTCATTATATTTTAGGTAAACCCACATATTACCAAAGTTAAGTTAGCTCTGAATAACTGATAGTTTGCAATTTCCTTACAAATGTATTATACTGTAGTTAATATGCAGCCTAAACTTTTTTTTTGTTTTTTATAGAACAGGGATGAGTGAGAGAATCTCTACATGGGGAACTGCAAATTTATTTCCAAGCCTCCTGACAGCAGATTAAGATGGATTAGGATCCATTCAGATACAATTTGCAACAAAAAATACTTTTAGTGCCAGGAAGGGTTAGAATCTGTCTGGTGTTTATTTCTCTCTGTGTTTTTGCTGGAGCAGTTTACCCTTAGACCCCTTTCACACTGGGGCCGCGTTGGTGGTAAAGTGCCGCTCATTTTAGCGGCTGTTTACTGCTGTTTACCGCTTTATCAGCCGCTAGTGGGGCGCTTTTAACCCCAAAGAAGGGTTTAAAAACTCTGGTGTTGCGGCACTTCTGAATTGCTTTTCATTCTTTGCAATGGGCAGGGGCATTTTGGGAGCGCTGTATACAGCGCTCCCAACCTGCCCCAAAGATGCTGCTTGCAGGACTTTTCCGAACGTCCCTCAAAGGCAACACCCAGGTGTGAAAGCACCCATTGCAGAGAATGGGAGGCAGTTTTCAGGCGATTTACAGGCGCTATTTCTAGCGCTAAAGTGCCTGAAAACTGCCTCAGTGTGAAAGGGGTCTTACTTCTAATTTTGGCTATACTTGGTATGTCAAGGAATAATGGTGTCACCAGAACTAAGACTGAAGGGAAATCTCCCCAAAGGGGAAAAGAGAGAGGTCCATGCAAAACATGTTTTGACCAGGGTTATGTGATTAACAACTACAACAGAACTTTTGTATACATACATTGTTTTGTGACTTGTCAAGCACCATTCATTATTCCAAAGAAACCCTATCACAAGAAAAGTATATGCAACCCCATGGTGATCTCCTCTAACAAATACTATTTGTCTGGTTGTTATTGTGGGATCAACACTTTCTGAGTCGCTGAACTGGAACATTTAGATGTTCCTATTTGCATGCTTGCTCCAGGTGAAAGTGTTAAAACACTTTCAGCATGACAGCCAAGCAACACAATTACAAGAATGAGATACATGGCAATCTTCATGTTTCTTTCTCAGTAGGTTTCCTTTAGGTTGGTATCATCTTTTATTAGATTTCTGCATGTTTCACCCACCTGTTTTGATAACTGTTCCTCACACAGCTTGTACAGGGTGTAAAATTTACGACTTAGGATTAGGTTGTCTCGGAAACCAGCACTGGCTAGCTTTACCCTCATAATGATAGCTCGATCTGGTACCATCATAGCCACTGTGCGGAACTGAACTTTCAAATTCTCAGGAAGTTCTTGACGACCTGCATAGCCTGGGTTCTATAAAACAAAATAACATTTTATAAACAAATGCATATCCTGAAATTAAAAAAAGTACTAAATTGTACTAAGTTGTAGCAAATGCATCATATACTGTATTTCAAAAGCAGGTCCTCATTCCATATATATTTATTTTTACATTCTGGACAGTTTTTAATGACTATATCTTATGTCATCCCAATTTCAGTCATCAAACCTGAAGCTCCTCAGCAAGTGTGCGTGAGAAGCCTACTGGAGGCAACACATACAGTATACACTATCTACAGTATATAGCTTAGCACAGGATGTGTGTTACTGGCATCATCACCAGGTGAAAATGGAAAAAAAAGGCCCCCCAAACAGAAAACCCAAAGTAGCCACCACATCCAAGTATTGGTAGGCTGCAATATTTTTTTTTCTTTTGTTTGGGAGTTTAGATACATTTTATTCTAAGTATGTTTGAATGTCCTTTCCTATTCCACCTCTACCCAGTAAAATAATTGGAGCCAGGAAATAAACCCCTCAGTGATTGGCCAAGGCAGATAAATATTCATAACTCAATACACTGTTACTACTAACACTAACTACTAGAGACAACTTAACAGCAGTAGGGAAAATAATAGATA
Organism: Aquarana catesbeiana; assembly: GCF_042186555.1. Lineage (NCBI taxonomy): Eukaryota > Metazoa > Chordata > Amphibia > Anura > Ranidae > Aquarana > Aquarana catesbeiana. The sequence continues at coordinate 301,958,065 of NC_133328.1, read as the reverse complement.
CGGAGCTTAGGAGAAACCTAGCAAGCACAGAAAACAAAATTTGTTGACTAATGATGAACAGTTTGAAATATTGGGGTTGATTTACTAAAACCGGAGAGTGAAAAATCTGGTGCAGCTGTGCATGATACCCAATCAGCTTCTAACTTCAGCTTGTTCAATTAAGCTTTGACAAAAACAATTGGAAGCTGATTGGTTTCTACGCAGATCTGCACCAGATTTTGCACTCTTCAGTTTTTAGTAAATCAACCCCATTGTCATTAAGAGGGCCAATTTAGTATACAGAAGAGCAAAGTCAATTAAAGATTTGTTAGTACACAGTCATTTTGTGATCATCAACAAAAGGCCAGAGGGATAAGGTGGTTTTAAAAATGTGGTAATTGTGACTTTCATAATTATATTCTAGAAGAGCATGAGTTAAGATTATCTACCTCAAGTGTAAAGGATCTTTTAACTGTGATGCCGCGTACACACGAGCGGACTTTTCGACCAGACTGGTCCAACGGACCAAGTCCGGCGGACAATTTGACCGTGTGTGGGCTTCATCGGACCTGCAGCGGACTTTTTCGGGCGAAAATCTGACGGACTTTAGATTTGGAACATGTTTAAAATCTTTCCGACGGACTCGAGTCCGGTCGAAAAGTCCGCTCATCTGTATGCTAGTCCAACGGACAAAAACCGACGCTAGGGCAGCTATTGGCTACTGGCTATCAACTTCCTTATTTTAGTCCAGTCATACGTCATCACGTACGAATCTGTTGGACTTTGGTGTGATCGTGTGTAGGCAAGTCCGTTCGTTGGGAAAGTCTGTCCCAAGTCGCCGAAAGTCCGTCGGATAGACCTTCGGACCAGTATGGTCAAAAAGTCCGCTCGTGTGTACGCTGCATGATACTCAAGGAGTTATATTTGTGCTTGTGGAGCATTCTACTATAAGGACAGTGAGAAAATGGTTGTACTGTATATGATATACAGTATGTACTTATCATCTAGGATCTCCTGTAGCAAAACATTTCACCACTGAACATAATTATTATGTTACACATTGACAAAATCAAATGTGGGTTATGTGGAGTGATCAGTATAAAGGAATATTACAAAGGGAAAGTATAAAGTCCGCTGCAGGTCCAAAGAAGCCCACACACGGTCGAATTGTCCGCCGGACTTGGTCCGTTGGACCAATCTGTTCGAAAAGTCCGCTCGTGTGTACGCGGCATCACAGTTAAAAGATCCTTCACACTTGAGGTAGATACTCTTAACTCATGCCCTTCTAAAATATAATTACGAAAGTCACAATTACCACATTTTTAAAACCCCCTTATCCCTCTGGCCTTTTGTTGATGATCACAAAATGACTGTGTACTAACAAATCTTTAATTGACTTTGCTCTTCTGTATACTAAATTGGCCCTCTTAAAGACAATGGGGTTGATTTACTAAAAACTGAAGAGTGCAAAATCTGGTGCAGATCTGCGTAGAAACCAATCAGCTTCCAATTGTTTTTGTCAAAGCTTAATTGAACAAGCTGAAGTTAGAAGCTGATTGGGTATCATGCACAGCTGCACCAGATTTTTCACTCTCCGGTTTTAGTAAATCAACCCCAATGTTTCAAACTGTTCATCATTAGTCAACAAATTTTGTTTTCTGTGCTTGCTAGGTTTCTCCTAAGCTCCGTATCTATTTTTTTCCCTACTGCTGTTAAGTTGTCTCTAGTAGTTAGTGTTAGTAGTAACAGTGTATTGAGTTATGAATATTTATCTGCCTTGACCAATCACTGAGGGGTTTATTTCCTGGCTCCAATTATTTTACTGGGTAGAGGTGGAATAGGAAAGGACATTCAAACATACTTTAGAATAAAATGTATCTAAACTCCCAAACAAAAGAAAAAAAAATACATTGCAGCCTACCAGTACTTGGATGTGGTGGCTGCTTTGGGTTTTCTGTTTGTAGGGCCTTCTTTTTACATTTTCACCTGGTGATGATGCCAGTAACACACATCCTGTGCTAAGCTATATACTGTAGATAGTGTATACTGTATGTGTTGCCTCCAGTAGGCTTCTCACGTTGCCTGCCAACAGATGCTTTTTTGTCCCTTGCCACCAGATGTGGATTGTCACTTGCCACATCACCTGCCTTCATATGTAGTTTGTCACTTGCCCCGTCACCTGCCACCAGATGCATTTTGTTCCTTGCCACGTCACCTGCCACCAGATTTGGATTGTCACTTGCCACGTCACCTGCCATCAGATGCAGCTTGTCATTTGCCACGTCGCCTGCCACCACAGGAAGGTTGTCACTGCAGTGGCGGCAGCACAGGTGTGCGCATTAGTTCAGAGGCAAGCCTGGAGTAGTGGGTAGTGAGGGAGAACAGCGGTAATGGGGGGGGCGCGGGTAGTGAGAGATGATCTCTCACCTGCAGCAGTGTATTGGTAGTCTTCCACGCTGTGTCGGCGGAGGAGCAGTGATGGAGGCGGGCAGTGAGAGATGATCTCAGCTCTCTGCTCCCCCGCCTCACCTCCAGCATTATAGCAGCCCTGCTGTGAGTGTGAAGAGCAGCGATGTAGGCGGGCGGTGAGAGATGATCTCATCTCTCTGCTTGCTCGCCTCAATATAGCGGCCCCGCTGTGAGCATTGAACAGCGGTGATGCGGGCGGGTGGTGAGAGATGATGTCATCTCTCTGCTCGCTCCGCCACCCCTCGTCAAACAGTGCAGCCTTCGCGGCCCGGCTGCAAACAGGCCACGGCCCGGCAGTGGCCCGCGGCCCGGGGGTTGATGACCCCTGTAGTAGAAGATACTTAGCTATATCTTAACTCCACTAACTACTAGGAGATCAATCCCAGAACATTCCTGAACAATCACAGAATGAAATATACACTATATTCCGAAAAGTTTTGGGACTGCCTTTACACGCACATGAACTTTAATAGCATCCCAGTCTTACTCCGTAGGGTTCAATATTGAGTTGGCCCACCTTTTGCAGCTATAACAGCTTCAACTCTTCTGGGAAGGCTGTCCACAAGGTTTAAAAGTGTGTCTATGGGAATGTTTGACCGTTTTTCCAGAAGCGCATTTGTGAGGTCAGGCACTGAAGGTGTTCTATTGGGTTGAGGTCAGAACTTTGCGCAGGCCAGTCACGTTCCTCCACCCCAAACTCGCTCATCCATGTCTTTATGGACCTTGCTTTGTGCACTGGTCCAAATCATTTGGTGGAGGGGGAATTATGGTGTGGGGTTGTTTTTCAGGGGTTGGGCTTGGCCCCTTAGTTCCAGTAAAGGGAACTCTTATGGCGTCAGCATACCAAGAAATCTTGGACAATTTCATGCTCCCAACTTTGTGGGAACAGTTTGGAGGTGACCCCTTCCTGTTCCAACATGACTGTGCACCACTGCACAAAGCTTCTGCCAGATAATATCTGTACCTGTAAACAAGCCTGTTCAATTTGTTGCTGAGCAGAATACAGAAGGTCCACCTCTGGTGGTGTCCACCACCAGTCAGCACGTCTCATAAGGCTTTGATCTAAGCCCATGAAGGTAAGGGCAATGTGAGCATAGTTGTATGCAGAGTTCGCACAGTGATCGAGTGTCACCTATCCAAACACCAACAATCACCAATGAACTTCCTTAATTAAGAGCACTACAGATGTTGCACACACTGAGGGTATATTCTTGACATAGAACTAATTGTGTGATTTATTAGCATCAGCGGATTGCATCATATACGAAGTATACCCACAGCATCTCAATATTGCACTTGTTTACGATATTTTTTCATTTTTTTATTATCTTTAAACCTTCACTGGTGACTTAACACTGATATTCACATAAGTCACGCATAGGAATTTATGTTTATTTTTTCTGCATTTTTGTGTTTTGCGCGAAATTATTTATAGATTTATTTGATTATTTTTGGTGGTCATGTGTACACTACAGATTTTGAAGCAACACGTTTAGTATTTTGCAGTACACGGCAACATATGCGCCATTGGATAGTAGCGCAGAGGTCCTTTCACGTTTATTATTACTGTGGCATTGTCTAATAGGATCCTGACCTTTCAGCTGAAATATCTAGAGTTGTAAACATAATCAAATCTCTTGAAGCCACAGAATGTTGATAGGGAGCCAGTATTCCTCTAGCATCCATGTTCCTGCACCAATAAAGTATCTAGGATTCCTCCTCTGTTGTGATAATCTTCTAATGCCGCGTACACACGACCGGACTTTCCGTCAGAATAAACTCTGACGGTCTTTCCGACGGAGTTCCGACGGAGTTCTGCTGAAACGGACTTGCCTACACATGATCACACCAAAGTCCGTTTGTTTAGAATACGATGACGTACGACGGAACTAGAAAAGGAAGTTCAATAGCCAGTAGCCAATAGATTCCCTTGCGTCGTTTTAGGTTCGCCGGAATAGCATACAGACAAATGGTTTTCCCGATAGGAATTGATTCCGTCGGAAAGATTTAAAACATGTTCTATGTCCATCAGAATTTTTGAAAATAAAAGTCCACTGGAGCCCACACATGATCGGAATATCCAATGAAATGATTCCGTCTGACCTTTTCTGCCGGAAAGTCCGGTCGTGTGTATGCGGCATGAGAGGAAGGAAGGATTTTTTTTTTAACCCCCAGGCTAGAGACAATCTGGTGTCAGGTGAATTGATTTGTTCAAAAACTGAATAAATTTGCCCCATGCTATCAGGTTGTTAAATTGCAGGGGTCGGAAGTGAAGCTGGGCACACGGGACTGCTTCGAATGAGGCTACCATAAGCCCTAGAATGCACATGCACAAATAAAGATTCGTTCAACTCTTGGATCGACAAGGAAGATATGGTTGTGGCTAGATGGTACACTTGGATACAGCACCTCATCCCAAAAAAATTTTTAGATAGCTAATGGATGTAGGGACAGGGGATTATTACGGAGCTAAGGTCAAGTATGCAAAGATGGAGAAGAAGATTTAAAATGGCAAAATTACAAAATGTATTTATTAGTAATAATACAAACATGAAAAAACACTCAAATCGTTTACACTTAAAATAGACTTATATATTGCGTGCGACCCAAGGTATAGTAGAGTAGGCCAGATGGAGATGGCCATCGAGATAGGGGCTCGGTTTCCTACATGTTTCGCCAAGACATTGGCTTCCTCAGGGAACAAGAGCTCAAATTGGGTATAGAGAAGTCTGTACATAGGGATACAGAAAACATCATATAAGCAGAAATATTTAACAGTACGATATTTAGTGCACAATTGAGTAATGTAGTATTGTGGCTGGACAATCATGCAGAGAGGTGGCTCCCATGATTCCGGTAACGCAAACGTACCTGAAAGACCGACACCCAGGGGGGGCACGGAAAGTGTCACCACAGGGGGGGAAGGGGCAGGCCGCGCCGTATATTGTGCCTGCAGGGGGCACGCAGTAAACCTGGCAAAGGAATGCATTGGAGATAGGTGAGTGGATGTTGAATATAAATTAAACGTTACGTTTAAGAGAGTACTCGAAGTGATGCAATTGTACATCGGTTGCATAAAGCAGAGAAAATATATTTTTTTTAAAAAAGAAACTCACACTGTTGATTAAAAACAGTAGGTTGCAGGGGGCAAGAGGTGCCTGTGAATGAGTGCGCACACACAGCAGGGCAGTTGACAGGGTTGGCAATCGATTGGTAAATGGCCTATATGGGAAAATAAGTTTACAGGTGGGCCTAGTGGTCATCATAGAAATGGGGAGAAAAAATAGCGCCAAAGATAAACTTACTTAATGAGGTACACTGCAAGGCAAATGGCTGGTTAGGTGTTTACAAAATCAAATGCATAAGGCAGAGTCTTTTTGGAAAAGCAGCAGGTGCAATGTGTCCTAAAGAGGAATAAATGAAACAGGGCTGTATTAGGAAAGCAAAGACTATACTAAAAGGGACTAGGAGACTGGTTAAAAAGCAGGAAAATGATTTACCTGGTTGGCCGTATAGCAAAGAATGTAACTCATAAGAGGTCAATATTGAGGATTGCCAGGGAGATGGATGGTGACTCAGAGATAGTAGCTCCTAAAGGGAATGATGTGTGTGGGAGCCTGTATTTGCTCCCACACACAGTAATCAGGTAATCTGGGATCCCCACTACATTAACAACATTTCTTCAACTCTACCTCTTACTGAAGCCCTCAATCATTCCCTTTAGGAGCTACTATCTTGGAGTCACCATCCATCTCCCTGGCAATCCTCAATATTGACTTCTTATGAGTTACATTCTTTGCTATACGGCCTACCAGGTAAATCATTTTCCTGCTTTTTAACCAGTCTCCTAGTCCCTTTTAGTATAGTCTTTGCTTTCCTAATACAGCCCTGTTTCATTTATTCCTCTTTAGGACACATTGCACCTGCTGCTTTTCCAAAAAGACTCTGCCTTATGCATTTGATTTTGTAAACACCTAACCAGCCATTTGCCTTGCAGTGTACCTCATTAAGTAAGTTTATCTTTGGCGCTATTTTTTCTCCCCATTTCTATGATGACCACTAGGCCCACCTGTAAACTTATTTTCCCATATAGGCCATTTACCAATCGATTGCCAACCCTGTCAACTGCCCTGCTGTGTGTGCGCACTCATTCACAGGCACCTCTTGCCCCCTGCAACCTACTGTTTTTAATCAACAGTGTGAGTTTCTTTTTTAAAAAAAATATATTTTCTCTGCTTTATGCAACCGATGTACAATTGCATCACTTCGAGTACTCTCTTAAACGTAACGTTTAATTTATATTCAACATCCACTCACCTATCTCCAATGCATTCCTTTGCCAGGTTTACTGCGTGCCCCCTGCAGGCACAATATACGGCGCGGCCTGCCCCTTCCCCCCCTGTGGTGACACTTTCCGTGCCCCCCCTGGGTGTCGGTCTTTCAGGTACGTTTGCGTTACCGGAATCATGGGAGCCACCTCTCTGCATGATTGTCCAGCCACAATACTTCATTACTCAATTGTGCACTAAATATCGTACTGTTAAATATTTCTGCTTATATGATGTTTTCTGTATCCCTATGTACAGACTTCTCTATACCCAATTTGAGCTCTTGTTCCCTGAGGAAGCCAATGTCTTGGCGAAACATGTAGGAAACCGAGCCCCTATCTCGATGGCCATCTCCATCTGGCCTACTCTACTATAATTTGGGTCGCACGCAATATATAAGTCTATTTTAAGTGTAAACGATTTGAGTGTTTTTTCATGTTTGTATTATTACTAATAAATAAATTTTGTAATTTTGCCATTTTAAATCTTCTTCTCCATCTTTGCATACTTGACCTTAGCACCTTAATAATCCCCTGTCCCTACATCCATTAGCTCTTGGATCGACAAGTCTGGGAGCAGAGACTGGGCACCTTTTCATACCAGCAATGATGTGTCTGTAGATATGAGGCTCAAGACTTGCAGTGAAGCTGGGCTTCTGGCTTGGGTTTTGCCTTCGGGGTCAAAGCCTGGGAGTAACTAAAGGGAGTCCTCTTCACCATAGGAACAGTGATTATTTTTACCAGCCTGAGGCCTGAACTTTTTCTGTTGAGATAGATGAGTACTCTTACCTCCAGTGACATCCTTGATGAGGATGACCAAGACAGTTCAGAAGAGATACTCCTCAAAGGGCATGCATGGTCAGGCTTCACAACCCAACATTTCAACCAAAGAGTTGAGAATTTTTTTACTAATTTTTATTAATAGGAGACTTATATTGGACTTATATGGGAAATAAAACAGGATACATCCATTAACTGATGATCCAGGCTATCAATGTGAAGCCCGTGAGAGGGAAAACTACAGGCTGCCCAGGAACTGTTAGTGGCTTGTAAGCTAGAGGCACCCCATGTGGCAAGATTGCTCCTTTTGTGTTTGGAATCTGACATCTTGCACCTCTAGCAGGGACAACTTAGCTCTAATACAAGGTAAAACCTCGACTACTCAAGAGCCGACTGACAGAAACAGGGGAGGTCCAAATGGACGAAGGTGACCATTCACTTTTGGAACCAGCAGCTACATGTCTCTTGCAATTAAAAGCAATAGCAGGTAACTGCTAGCTCACGTTGAATGGTGGGAAAAGAGCATGAAGCTTGTATACACAGCACTCCAGCTACTAACGCAGAACTCAATTCCTCAGTGTGAGTGTTAACCCTTTCCATGGAAGCTGGAAAAAAGGGGTTAATAATGGAACCCAATGGTTCTAAAAACAGGGCAGACCCAAGTACTTGGCCCACACTGCCCATTCTTTACAGATTGGTTTACACCAGAGGCCGTGCCATGGCTCTAGACCTGGATAGTGCCTTGTGGCTAACTAACAATACACAGAGGACTTTAAAGCACCACAGGCAGAACCCCACTCCTAAGGGTCACATTACAGGCAGCACCATTCATATAGAGTCTGGGTACGGCCTCCAAAGCTTTTGCAAAAGATACACTGATCCAGATATCTGCATAAAGGGAAAAGCTCAAGCAGCTTGAAAAAAAATGCTAGTAAAAATATCTACACTTCTAAAGAAAATACATCCATCTTCCTAGGGAACTAGAAAAAAAAAAACAAAGCATGCTGGGAATAGGAGGGGTTATACTAGGATTTTTTTTTGTTTGCCAGTGTCCAAAACCTCCTGTAAGTGTCAATATAACCCAATTACCCTGTATTGATCAAGAAGAAAGAAAAAAATAAAATGTTTTTTGGGTGTACAGATATGTGCACACAGGCAGGGAATAAAAGAAAATGTATCCCAGCACTGAAATTGAAAGAAGTTACACATAGTAGATGTACTCCCAACCACAAAGATCTCATATAAGCTTTAACATGATAATATCACCCGGAACATCTATTTTAATTGTAATAGTTAGCTTTCATGAAAATAACAGCTGTAAAAAAAGCTTATATTTAGTAAATATTAGGAAATATGCCTTGTGAATAAACACATGCAGCCTGTTATATCTGTAGTGCATATGAAGGGACAGGCTGTAAAGAAGCTGCAAGACAACAGCAGCAAGACAACAGCAGCCTTAATATGGACCAAATTATGTAAAAATCCTTCCATCCCACCACACCTCAATTCTCTAAGATACGCATTTCAATTCAATCTAGCAAATTCCCACATTAATTCACTAGGAGTGTGAATTTTGAAAATGCAGGATTCACCATGAACCCATCATAGCAGCAAACCTGAACCTCATCTTATCTCTGACAGCATGGAAAAATTAGCACCAAATTTGTTACATCTTAATTTACTGTAAAACTGTCAAAAGGAGCCCATTAATGAGCAGTATAATTTGCAACAAGATAATTTGTATTCCTTATTATTTCTATATTTCATAACATGATTCAAGCCACAGTGAAGTGTTATAATCCTCTACGGAGAACCAGATGTCAGTTTTCACAGTTTTGAACAGATATGCATGCAATGCCTACAGCAGTGCCACATTTACATATACTCACCATGGTTAAAAATATACCAAATTCTCTGTCCATATCAACCACATCACCATCTGTGAATATGAATTGGTTCTTCTTATTCTTCTTGCACTGTAAGACTATGTAAATCTGCTGTGCAGCCACAGAAAGGACAGGTAACTCAATACGGTTAAATTCGTCAAAGCAGCCCCATGCACCAGACTGTGCCAAACCTGTGCCAATTACAGTATAAATAACAATTTTATTTCACAGTTTAACATTTTCCTTATAAAGGAGCAAATCAAGCTGGTATTAAGTACTAATAGATATTAGACAGCCTAATAGATAGCTGTACAGATTTACTGATAAAAAACAATCTGAAATTTATTACAGCTGTGCAATAAGATATCTCATTGTTTGCTACAAGCAACGTTGATTATTGGTTCAACACCTGTATATTTTGAAAGGCTTGTAAAGGAAAAGCAAACTACACACCCACCAGAAAAACCTAAAATTAACAAGCTCTGAGCGATTATTTGCAAATACATAAAAGTGAATGCTAAAAATTAGGTCTGGCTGCCAAATGATATGCATATTCAAATACATACAAATAATAATACTTTGTTACAGCACAACTTACAGGCTAGAAATGATTCAAAAGAGAAGCCTACTCACTCAGATACTAAACTTTCTACTAAGAATAAAAAAAAACACAAACGTAGATCTAATTAAAAATTGCAATAGTGGCTTCAAATGAGGAAATATAGAAATACACCCAGCTACTTACCACATATATCTATAGTCTTTCACTAAGACACTTTCTCACAAAATATCTTCAATGCCCATTGCTCCAATACAATGGGGCAGATTTACTAAAACTGGTGCACAAAGAATCTGGTGCAGTTATGCATAGTATCCAGTCAGCTTCTAATGTCCGCTTGTTCAATAAAGCTTTGACAACAAAACCTAAAAGCTGATTACTATGCACCGTTGCACCAGATCCTGTGTGCACCAGCTTTAGTAAATCTCCCCCAATATGTTTGTTGGTAGCTTATTTTACAGGTATAGTGAGAAAAAATTCTAGCGCACACCCAGGCGGAATAAGTATACAAACCTGTTCTTCAATTACATAGACATTAGAAGCATTGGAGCAAGGTAACAACATGCTTAGTTTATTAGACAGACCTTTGCATCCCAAGAGAATTTGGAGACTGATATTCTAAAGATGATAATGTATTTTGCTTATCCTAAAGGGACATAAGCAGAATATTCAAAATGATGTTTTGTTGGGTCTGTCTATGGCTGAATCATATCTCTTCAATTGTGGTCCTAGAAATTAAGCCTAAGTTAAAGTTCACAACAAATTTACATCTCACATTGTAGACCTGATAACCATTATAATAATAGCCCTTTGATAACTTGGCTATAAGCAATACTACACATTTGTGATCTGACCCTAAAATTGCACAGTAAGGGGGGGGAGTATGAAAAGGTGGAAAGAGAACTTTGCAGGTTAGCAGAAGTTGTTGCATTAAAGAGAAGAGAGTTTTATAGAGGTTAGTAAACACATGTATGTGATTGAATGCGCACTGTATAATTTTACAAAAAAAAAAATTGTGCCAGTTTATATATGGCAAAAAACTTAAAATACCTTATGCCATGATGAAGCAGTGATCTATTTCACAGGAATTGTTTGCTAATCCACCTGCACTAAAATTAACTAACAAAGCTAGGGCCCAAAATCCATACTCACAAACGGGCTAATAGGTGTTCGACTAATATGTAAACATGACATAGCACATGGCTTTATGGGTGCACTCCCATCCTCATGATGTTCTTGCCAACATTGAACTAGGCTTATTTACATTTTAGCGGAGAAGGCCTTGTTACCAGTTCATCAAACTGAGTGATTCCCCTTTGACAGTGAACCAATCTACTTATCACTAGTGCATACATAGGAAACATACCGTATAATACAGTGGACACCACCTTGGGCACATGGATACCACCTTATTGCAACATCCTAGATAAAGCATGTGTAGTTGGGCAGAGAAAGGAGAATGCGCTACAATCCATAAAAGCAGGGAGCATTGCTATTAGAAACCCAAAAAATAATTTTTTGACAAATTACGTAAAGAGATAGAGCAGCAAAGTAGTTTTGCAGCCTGTGTCTTTCTATAGAAGCATGCAAATAATATTTCTTTTTAACATATTAAACAATGAGCTAATAAAAGAAGTTTTTCTTAGTTTCTGTCATAAAATTTTGTAAATAGGTAAATTTTCCTCCTTTTCCAGGGGGATGCGAGCACCTGGTTTTAACAGGTACCCGCTTCCACTTTCGGCTCACTTCGCCACACCGAAGTGAGCCAGAAGTTCGCCCCCACCCTGCAGCCAGCCCATTGAGAAAGCACAGTTCAATTTGCGCAGTAGGAAACCAGCTGTGAAGCCGCAAGGGTGAGGACACCGCTGGATGTCTAGACAGGTAAGCTACAGTATTTGTAGCTGCTGACTTCAATTCTTTTGGGGGGGGGAGCGGAACTCTTCTTTCACTGATGTGCGCTGATAGGCTGCACTGATGAGGGGACAATGGGGGGCACTGATGAGGTGGCATGCACTGATGAGGTGGCACTGATGAGCCCTGATGAGGAGGCACTGATAAGGCTGCACTGATATGCGGCACTGATAAGCAGCCTTGATGGGCCCTGATAGGCGGCACTGATAAGCATCACTCATAGGCACTGACAGGCAGCACTGATGGGCAATGGGCACTGATTGGCAGCACTGATGGGCCCTAATTGGCAGAATTTGGTGGGCACTGATTGGTAGCACTGGTGGGCACTGTTGGGGCTGCACTGATTATTAGGATACTGATGATCAGTGCCCTGATTATCAGTGTAGATGTCCCCTGTGTGGATTGCCGCTTATCGGCTCTCCTCTTCTCACGCGCTTTCTGGGTGAGGAGAAGATTGCCTTTAACCGGCAAATTCTGTTTACACCTCGACCAGCTGTTATTGGACATAGCTGGTCACATGGTACAGAGCTGTTGTAATTGGCTATTTACCCCGATCTGTGATCGATCACAGATCACTGCCAATGCATACCGCAGGGGGCGTGCCGGAAGGGCAATCACAGGAGGATGTCATATGACAATGCAATAGCGACTGCACTGTAGCTATTATTCGGCTATCGTGAAGGGGTTAAGGCCACTTCCCCTTCCCATCCTCACCAAATGGCACTTTTCTTTGGGGGGGGGCGGATACCCGATTTTGACAGGTACCTGCTCCCATGCCTCGCACATATGCAGTGGTCACCCAGCTGTGAAGCTGCAAGCTGTCACAGTCGGGTGTCCACAGTTGAGATTCCGGCACTGGGGACAGAGGATCAAGGGAAGGAACAGCCTGGGTGAGCACATGGCTGGATCCTGGGACAGGTGAGTGTCTGTTTATTAAGTCAGCAGCTATGATTTTTGTAGTTGCTGACTTTTAATAAACACAACAATGACTGGAGCTCCTCTTTAAGTAACATGCACATGTGAAGGACTTAAAGTATAACTAAAGGCAAAACTTTTTTTTTAGTTTTTGGATAGGGTAGAGAGCGATTGAAACACCTGTCAGGTTTTCAGTGCTGCCTGTGCCCCCGTTAGGGAGATTCAAACTTTTATTTGTCCTGTTTACTGTTATCACAGAGAGTGAAAGAAAAACCCAAAACTTGGATTGTTATTATAACAGGAATAGTGTGAAAATCTTTCAATGGGACACTAGTTCTAGTGACCCTGGTGACAACCAGGCATTCCCTCACTTTGCAGGGAAATATCGCCAATGGGGCACAGATGGCAAAAGAAAAAACCAACATGGGTTATAACACTCCCTTGCTCTTTCTGAAAAAACATTTTGCATTTAATTCTACTTTAAAGACCCCTTTCACACTGAGCCGGCCCAGGCGTCAGTGGTAAAGTGGCGCTATTTTTAGCGACGCTTTACCGGCGGTTTAGTGGCACTATTCAGCCGCTAGCAGGGCGGTTTTAACCCCCCGCTAGCGGCTGAAAAGGGGTTAAATCCGCCCGCAAAACGCAGCTGCAGCGGCGCTTTGCTGGTGTTGTAGCAGCGCTGCCCCATTGTTTTCAATGGGGAGGAGCGGTGGAGGAGCGGTGTTTTCACCGCTCCCTCACCGTTGCAAAGAAGTTGCTGCTGGCAGGACTTTTTGTGACGCCCTGCCAGCGCAGCGCCCCAGTGTGAAAGCACTCGTGCTTTCACACTGGGTTTGCAGCTGAGGTTTTTTTCAGGCGCTATTTTTTAGCACTGTAGCGCCTGAAAAACGCCTCCGTGTGAAAGGGGTCTCAAGCAATAAATTCAAAACCTAAAATTATTACTATTCATTTTCTGACTTATTTAACCACTTCAGGACCACCCTATAACAGATATACGTGATTCTGCACTTCAGCCTAGTGTCCGGTTGTCTGCACTTCATCGTAGTGTCAGGTTGTCTGCTGCAAAAATTGCAGTCCTGCTCTAAGTCGCTGATCGCCGCCATTACTGATATAAAATATAAGTAAGTAAAAATTCCAGTATATATACACCATAGTTTGTAGACTATAACTTTTTTTTTTTCTATTGGATGTGTTTTATAGCAGAAATTAAAAAAATATTGTTTTTTTTTTTTTTTTTCAAAATTGTGGGCCTTTTTTGTTTATAACATAAAAATAAAAACTGCAGTGGTGATCAAATACCATCAAAAGAAAGCTCTATTTGTAAAAAAAAATTAGATCAATTTTATTTGGGTACAATGTTGCATGACTGCGCAGTTGTCAGTTAAAGTATATTTTGCTGTATCTCAAAAAATGGCCTGGTCATGAAAGCGGGTAACTCTTACAGAGGTCAAATGGTTAAACAATTCTTACCAAATTAAAAAAACAGAAAGAAAATGAGTATAACCACTCACACATGCACACAAATTTCTGTTTATTCGTTTTAAACACATACAGTATATCATATTCACAAATGCATCATCATATGAAAGCACTAGTTACTGCTTAAAAATACCCAATTTATCAGTAACAACATTACCACCCTCTGCTATGTGACAAATCTCACGCCCATTATATTTAACAGCCATGATTTTGCCTGTATAGAAGATGCACTGGGGATATATGAGAAAATATAAAGCTAGATATTCTTTGCACTCATTCTCTTGGGGATGCATTTTTCTGATAACATGACCTTGGACACTTTCTGTTCCTACTAATAACAAGAAGATGGCTTTCCATTCAGTCCTTCGCTTAAGCTTTTAAATACTTTTCAAGCAGACATACTTCTTTTTTCCTTTACATTAGAACTCAGAAAGCTCAGAATTAAGAAATGATTGCAGAGCTTGTTAACCCTTGTAACAAAGAAATGTGGTTACCAGCATTATTCACTAAGGTCCCAAAAAAAGGTTACACTCAACATATTATGGTCAGAAGGCTAATGGAAGCAAGTATTCTATATTTAGACAGTATTATTAATTGCAGTACTGTTTATTATTTTAGATACATCTTACTAAGAATCAATTAGAATATAGTTCTCAATTTTTCAATGCCACAAAAGCCCCATGTATTATTTATCTCTACTGTATAGTAGTCAGTTATATAGTGAACCTCTCTTATTGTACTTTGGAAACAGGTTTGTAAAGGATACTAAACAATACAGCAATAGCTTTGTAACATAGTATTCGTGTCAACATCTAAATGAAGAATAGTAAAGGGTATATTTTTATTGTATGTTTCTATGTGGCTACATTCATTTCTGCATCATATTTCATTATGCTGATATAATACATATAGTGTTTAATGAGACATTTTGTAGGAGATAGGCCTCGCCTACCTGGTTACAAGTATGAATTTTACACCAAAGGTGTTTACAACCCCAGATATTGCACGGGCTTTTCAGGAGTACTATGGAAAACTTTACTCGATTACACAAAAGGATACCCCGACAAGGTAAAAAAGAGGTTTGACAATACAAATGTTTTTTTTTAAATGAATTAGGACTAAAAAAAATCCCACTAGATAAACTTAGTATCCTGGAGGATCCAATAACAGAAGCTGAGATAATAAAAACCTTAAAGGAGTCTCCTGCCAGGAAAAGCCCCAGCCCGGATGGGCTGACCACAGTATAATATAAGAAGTTCAGAGACATCTTGGTCCCCAAGATGTACTCATATATGAACAGGATTGGAGCTAAATGGGATATATGTAGGGAAGCATTAGAGGCCGCAATTACCATCGTCCCAAAAAAAGGAAAGGATGCTACAAAGTGTTCAAGCTATCGACCCATTTCATTACCGAATACCGATGCGAAGTTGTTCGCAAAGTTTCTAGCTGGCAGAATGAAGATAGTAATAAACAACTTGGTGCATACAGACCAAGTAGGTTTTATTCCAGGTAGGAAAAGTAGGGACAATGGAGTTAGAACACTTTTACTGGTACAAAAAGTTAAAAGAGAATAAATCCCCAGGACTGCTTCTATCAATAGACGCTGAAAAAGCATTCGGTAGAGTAGACTGGAGATTTATGCAGAACACACTGGAAGCATTCGGAGTGGGCCCGAAGATGACCTGCTGGATAAATGCCCTTTATAAACATCCTACAGCGAGGGTAAAAATAAACGGGACACTCTCAGGGCCCTTTGAGATGTTTAATGGCACCCGGCAGGGGTGCCCCCTTGTCCCTATTATTGTTTGTTCTCTCATTGGAACCGCTGCTGGTAGGGATTAGACAAAACCCGGACATCAAGGGGATAAAACTTGATGATGAGAACACAAAATAGCGTCTTTCGCCGATGACATCCTGTTTTATATTACCTGTCCTAGGGCAACCCTACCCAACGTATTGAAATCTCTAAAAACATATGGAGACTTTTAAAATTAACCCTTCAAAATCAGAGATACTTAACATAAGCGTTATGGCCCAGGAGGAACGGTTATACCAACAGGATTTCCCATTCGTATGGCGAGATACAAACTTAAAATACTTAGGAGTCAAAATAACACCTTCCTAAGAGACCGTTTACCAACAAAATTTTATTCCGCTATTAAATTAAATCAAAACAGATTTTAAAAATATTGCATCTAGACAAAGGTCATGGACAGGTAGGATAAATAGTTTTAAAATGAAAATTCTGCCTAAGATATTGTACGAAATACAAATGTTACCGATTTTTTTAGCAAAAGAATATTTCAATACTCTAAATATATTTGGCAGAATAAAAAGCCCCGTATAAGTATGGCGGTTCTAATGAGAGATAAGGGTCAAGGGGGTCTGGGGGTACCAGATATTAAGATTTACTATAATGCAATTCTAATGACATGGGTGGTGGAGTGGGTAAAAAAGAATAAAGAAAAAAGCTGGGTCCAAATGGAAAGCGCCATTAGTAAGGTTGCACTGGGGGAAATAATTTGGACCCCGCCACACGTAAGAGAGTTACACGAGTACATGCACACTATTACATGGACAGCAATGGCCATTTGGGAAATGGTACACAAAAAAGAAAAATGGGGATTTAATTCCCCTATGATGCCATTAAGGAACACAAATTATTTTGCACCCGGGAAGAAGGGTATGTTTGGTACGTGGATAAAAAAACAAGATGCACAATTAAAAGATATGTTAAATGGTAAGATGTGCACTTTTCAGGATTTGGCTAACAAAAAAGATGTAATGGAGGTAGATAGGTGAAGGTATGCACAGTTAAAGCACTTTGTGGAGTTCCTACCCCAACCGATCAGGTCCGAAGATAACTTGCTCCCACTGGAAAGACTGTGTTTAGCGACGGGAGGGAAGAGGGTTATCTCCAGGATTTATAAAATACTGAATAGGTTAAAAGCAACAGGGCATCCCCCTTACATAGTTAAATGGGCAGAAGAGTTGGGCACAGGAGAAATAGATATAGATGTAGGGAAAATGTTACGGTTGACACATGTCACATCAACCGATAGTAGCACGTTAGAAATGAATTATAAGTGTTTAGCACAATGGTACATAACCCCAGATATAGTACATCATTACCAAAAAGAGACCACAAAATTATGTTGGCGGGGCTGCGCAGAAATAGGAACCATGACCCATATATGGTGGACATACCCCAAAATAAAAACATTATGAAAAGAGGTAATAGCAACAATACAGGAAATTATGGGCATAAAAATCTTAGAAGAGCCATGGGTATGCCTATTTCATGGGACGAGAACCCCTATTAAACAGTATACGAGAACACGTGCCTCAATTATTAAACATAGCGAAAAGTTTAATACCCAGCCATTGGCAGGACCCAGAGAGCCCGACCCTGAGGAGCTTGTTCTGTAAAATAAACAAAGTATACAATTTGGAGCTTTTAAGGAATAGTGGGGAGGAAGGAGAAGTTGGGTTTGAAGCAAATTGGAGATTGGCTAAAATATAAACAAACAGGGAGTTTTGCCAAAATAATGGGAGTATAGTTAGTCTAAGGATGGGGGAAATTAGATGGGCGGGTTGGAGAGGAGAGGTGGGGTAGTGGGGGGTGGGGGGCGGGGAACATTGGCGGGGTAAGATATGCATATGTGAAATGTAAATTGGTCGTATTAGAGAAAGAGGGGCTGAATGGGGAATATGGCCCTGATCGAATATTGAATTTTGTATGTATATTAAACTCAATAAAGATATTTAAAAAAAAAACAAGTATGAATTTTAGAGGCGCTGAACATCACACTTATATTTCGGTACAAAATATGGATCCCTGGCGATAAATAGAATATACTGTTGATTAAAAAAAAAAAAACCCGAGCACTATACTTTTGTAAATTGTTAAAGAACATGGCCTATTTTATTATGTTTGCCATGATATAAATTTACAAATTCATTATCGTGAACCCCACCAGCAGTACTTTTAAAAACAGCCTTGCAAACTTTGCCTTGTAATCATCCTCAATACAGCAACTTAAGTATATTCAAATTAAATGCACCATTAATTTATATATGTGCCAAACATTTCAGATTTTCTTTTCCATGTGTTCTAATTAGTCTAATTAACTCACTTTAATTTCCATAACTAGAGATAAAAAAGGCAGCTGCATGCTGACCTGTCGTAGATTGCCATCTACTGGTAGCAACCAGTTGTGAGTTGTAATGTTGTGAAAAATGAAGTTACTAACAGTTTTAATATTGTTGAGGCTGATTGAGAGATTTTTGTATGATGACAATGTACGAAGTTTACAAATGTATTTTAAAGCTCTGAAATGGAAATAATATACCTTTGTATATACGACCCAGTCCTCTGTAGTCCATCTGATCAGAGCAGTTGAAAACCACAACATATTTTCCAAGACACTTGCCCATGTCCTTAGTTGTTTCAGTCTTTCCAGTCCCAGCAGGGCCAGCTGGTGCTCCACCCATGCTCATGCCTAGAGCCTGAGACAGGGTAATGTAACACCTGGAAAGTTAAACAAAAAAATGTATATTGCAACATAAAAATGCAAATGGTAACATACTTAAACATCCAAAGAAGGAGATATATTCAGAATAATATCCTACACAACCACAAACCATAGAATTTTTTAGAAACCCATAACCCTCCGGACCTCCTTTTCTAAATTATATAAACTGATTTAATTGTTCATCCTCAATGGCATCAAAAGTCAGTTTGGCTTGCAAGTTTATATTGCAGAACTACATAAATATTGATCCAAATCTTTCTCATGAGTGCACTAATATACTATACTTGCTTTATTAAGGATGAAGCTAGGCAAAATGAAAAGTCACAAATGAATGAAGCTCTTTCTTCTTAATATATAATTCAATTTATTTTTTTATGCAAGTTGTGTGCATATCTCAATTTAACCTGTTATCAGTCAATCAGCTATGCTACATTGTTCATGTGCTACCAAGGATCATGTTGATAGGTGGAGAAAGCAGAGTGACAGAGAGATGAGCTCATTAGTCTGCTGCTACTTTTTTCACTTTTCAGCCACAGAATGGGGGAGGGATAACTGCAGCAGAGAATAATCATGTCTTCTCGACTGCCAGAGGTGGTGTGCGGTGTAGCAGGGTTGTGTAATCTGTAGGACTAGATGAACAGAAATTGAAATCCTTTGGCAGGTAAACAGCTCTCTGTTTGTCAGCTATTTCACATGTAGCTCTTTTGCTGGAGTTAGACTTTGAGGATATTTTTTACATTTTACACTGCCCCAACCTGCAGGCAGCATTTACATCCTCCTCTGAGCCATTACAATGTGCTATCCGGTGCATGCATCGGTGCCTGATATAGTGGCCATGGTAATGTGAAATGGCAGAGGTCTGCACCTGAGGTCTGAATGTATTATTAATAATTTGCAAAGGAGACCAAGGGAGGTTGCACAGAGAATTTAATGTGAAATCTTTTTTAACAGACCTCAAAAATATAACCCAAAAATATGGTCAATACCTATTATAGCATCATAAAAATAACTATATTTCATGGTTTTTTAGACCATTCACAAACTCCAACATGATTTAAACACCCAAAACATATATTATACTTTTTCTCCTGGTACAGTAAGCTTGTAAAAGTGGTGTGGGTCAAATAACTAATTGTTACCCTGTCTCATGGCTCTGGGTCCTATCACAGTGCTCATGCTTTATCTATACAAGAATTGTAATTTAATAAATGGCATCATCAAGTGCTCAATACAACTTACACAAGTAAAACAAGTGCAATGTTTACAATGCTCATAAACACATAAACAGAACCCATTTTATAAATAAAATACATTGAAAATGTGCAAAATATGTGTGATCGCCAGCCAAGCAAGTTTTCACAACTCAGCAACTGTGGCTCAATTCTCAGCTTAGTTCACCCTTCTAATACAGGTATGCAGCTCATTCTCTCACTGCCAGCAGACAACTGTTTCCTCTACCCTTTCTGAACTTTGAGGCAACTGGTTTAACCCAGGGGTAGCCCGTCCATTAAGGGCGTACGGGGCCCCCCTCTCCATCGCCGCCTTCCCTATCCATGCGTCCGGCCCCTTTCAGGACAC